>NW_015557094.1:227877-252982 GCF_001515605.1 Sinocyclocheilus anshuiensis | reverse complement strand
AAACTCAACCCCCCCCCCCCCCCAATATTTATACTATGGTTAATGGAAACCTAGAATAAGGCTATTAACTATTTATTTAAATCGCGACTTCAGCGCTCTTAAGTGCTAACATCACGTACGAACTGAACGGCAAAATATGACTAGAAGCACAGTTCTTTTAATTGTGCACGAGCGGTGCACATTTAGCAGCGTGCTCGAAAAGTGTGATCAGATTTGTGCAAGCTATTCCTATCGCGAAGCTGATGCTAAAATATGCAATCTATTTGAATTCTATTGAGAAATTGCCATTTTAAAATGCTATGGATAAAGTCGAACATTATCTAAAAAAGGCACATAAACTAATGTTTAGACTGATCTCAAATCTCCCTTTTCTGTCAAAAATACTAGAAAAGGCAGTATCCTCTCAGCTATGTTCCTTCTTGGAGAGAAATTATATCTCTGAGGATTTCGGGTCAGGATTTAGACTGTATCATAGTACTGAGACTGCTCTCATTAGAGTTACAAATGACCTGCTCTTATCATCCGATCGTAGTTGTATTTCTCTATTAGTGCTGCTGGATCTTAGCGCTGCGTTTGACATTATCGACCACAACATCCCTTTGAGTAGACTACAAATTATGTTGGCATTAGTGGAATTGCATTGTCATGGTTCAAATCTTACTTATCTAACCATCATCAATTCGTAACAGTGAATGACGAGATATCATATATATATATATATATATATATACACACAAGTACAGTATGGAGTGTCACAAGGCTCAGTACTAGGACCGTTGCTTTTCATACTTTACATGTTACCCATGGGAGATATCATCAAGAAACATGGTGTTAGCTTTCACTGTTATGCTGACGATACTCAGCTCTATATTTCTTCACGGCCCGATGAAACATACAAATTTGCAAAACTAACGGAATGCATAGTTGATATAAAAAACTAGATGACTAGTAATTTCCTAATGCTAAATTCTGAAAAAAAAACAGAGGTTTTAATTATTGGACCAAGAATCTCCGCATGTAATAACCTAAAACACTGTCTAACACTTGATGGCTGCTCTGTTAATTCCTTGTCATCAGTTAGGAACCTAGGTGTGCTATTTGATAGCAATCTTTCCTTTGAAAACAATGTTTCTAGCATTTGTAAAACTGCATGCTATACTATGCTCTCAATGTCAAATGCAGAAACATTAATTCATTGCATTCATAACTTCAAGGTTTTATTATTGTAATGCTTTATTGGGTGGTAGCTCTGCGCGCTTAATAAACAAACTCCAGCTGATCCAAAATGCAGCAGCTCGAGTTCTTACTAGAACCAGGAAGTACGACCATATTAGCCCGGTTCTGTCAACTCTGAACTGGCTCCCTATTGAACAACAAATTCATTTTAAAATCTTGCTAATTACTTATACTGTAAAGCCCTGAATGGTTTAGCTCCTCAGTACTTGAGCGAGCTCATAACGCATTATTGTCCTTAACGTTCGCTGCGATCTCAAAATTCTGGCCATTTGATAATACCTAGAATATGAAAAAATCAACTGCGCTCTTATCACATTGTAGTCCATCACGTCTGCTGTGATCTCAAAACTCTGGCCATTTGATAATACCTAGAATATCAAAATCAACTGCGGGCAACAGATCATTTTCCTATTTAGCCCCAAAACTCTGGAACAATCTACCTAGCGTTGTTCGGGAGGCAGAAACACTTTGTCAGTTTAAATCTAGATTACAGACCCATCTCTTTAACCTGGCATACACATTACACACTATCACATTTCTATAAATCAAATCCGTTAAAGGATTGTTAGGCTGCATTTATTAGATCGACCGGAACCGGTAACACTTCCCATAACATCCGATGTACTTGTTACATCATAAGAAAAATGGCATCAACGCTAATATTAGTCGCTTTCATTCTTATTCCGAGGTCACTGTAGCCATACGGATCCAGTCTGTATCCAGATTAGATGTCACCGTAGCCACCCAGATCCAGTCCGTATCCAGTCCAGATGGTGGATCAGCACCTAGAGATGACCTCTACAGCCCTGAATGTCAGCGGAGACCACGTCAACTAGATGCGTCCCAGAGACAGATCCCCTGCGAAGACCTCATCACCTCGACGACCATCGGCACAAGACCACGGGAACCAGACAAGTCCTCTGCACCTGTGTTGCAGCCTGGAACTAAACCACGCCATGCTGGTTTCGTCTGGCCAGAGGAGAACTGGCCCCCCAACTGAGCCTGGTTTCTCCCAAGGTCTTTTCTCCATTTCTGTCACCGATGGAGTTTTGGTTCCTTGCCCACTGTCGCCTTTGGCTTGCTTAGTTGGGGACGCTTGACTGATTGCACAGACACTATTGGAAGAGAACTGACCTGGATGATGACATCACTGAATCATCAATGAACTGACTTTAGCTGAAAAATGACTTTGTTATTGTCCAATTGCATCACTGACAAACTATTTTCTAGTTTGACTCTGTAAAGCTGCTTTGACACAACTAGTATTGTATAAAGCGCTATACAAATAAATGTGAAAGAATGAAATGAAAGAAAGAAATAAGACTGATGAAAAGAGAAATCTTGCACCAGCATATATTAAAATCTTTTTAAACTACTCATGACCAGTGTTGGGGGTAACGTATTACAAGTAAGTTAAGTTATGTAATCAGATTACTTTTTTCAAGTAACTAGTAAAGTAATGCATTACTTTTTTAATTTACACGAAAATATCTGAGTTATTTTTTTACAAAAAAGTAACTCCAGTTACTTTGATTTCCCATTTATTGACTGACAAGTCTCCTGTCCCCATATTGGGAGAAATCGGAAGTGCAGAGGAGTTGTGTGCGCTGTGTGAACATGATGTTACTGTAGTTCTAGACTAAATGTGAATGTGCATTAATTCATCCCACTCACAAAAAAACAGATTTAGTATTCATCAAAATAAATTAAAACAGTGAAATGCAAACTCAGATGACGCAAACCTGCAATAATTAAATATGTTTAATAACACAAATGTATCTAATCCCATTTTATTAACCAATGTCTTTGCTACTGACCTTTGATGATACAGTTCAACCATACTAATAAGCAAAAATGACTTTAGATAAACTAACAATTGTGCTTCATTGTTTTTTTTATTGCTGAAGTGTTTCTTCTCCTGCGTTCTACTGTACAGACGTGAATTTACTTTTCCTTCAGCCTGAGGTTTATTCATTACACTTTTTGGTGTGAAAGGGCTTTTACATTTGCTATAAATAGAACTTCTTATATTAAAAAAACAATCAAGCCCTGCTCATATAAACCACGCCATGCTGGTTTCGTCTGGCCAGAGGAGAACTGGCCCCCCAACTGAGCCTGGTTTCTCCCAAGGTCTTTTCTCCATTTCTGTCACCGATGGAGTTTTGGTTCCTTGCCCACTGTCGCCTTTGGCTTGCTTAGTTGGGGTATTGGGTGAGGGGTCTGTGACGACTTGTTAATCTAATGAATAACTGATTTGTTAAATCAAATTAGAAATTGTGTTTTTGATTGGTCCAGACGCTACACTTAATTTCTGGCAATATTGTCAGCTTGTTTGCAGAGACACTATTGGAAGAGAACTGACCTGGATGATGACATCACTGAATCATCAATGAACTGACTTTAGCTGAAAAATGACTTTGTTATTGTCCAATTGCATCACTGACAAACTATTTTCTAGTTTGACTCTGTAAAGCTGCTTTGACACAACTAGTATTGTATAAAGCGCTATACAAATAAATGTGAAAGAATGAAATGAAAGAAAGAAATAAGACTGATGAAAAGAGAAATCTTGCACCAGCATATATTAAAATCTTTTTAAACTACTCATGACCAGTGTTGGGGGTAACGTATTACAAGTAAGTTAAGTTATGTAATCAGATTACTTTTTTCAAGTAACTAGTAAAGTAATGCATTACTTTTTTAATTTACACGAAAATATCTGAGTTATTTTTTTACAAAAAAGTAACTCCAGTTACTTTGATTTCCCATTTATTGACTGACAAGTCTCCTGTCCCCATATTGGGAGAAATCGGAAGTGCAGAGGAGTTGTGTGCGCTGTGTGAACATGATGTTACTGTAGTTCTAGACTAAATGTGAATGTGCATTAATTCATCCCACTCACAAAAAAACAGATTTAGTATTCATCAAAATAAATTAAAACAGTGAAATGCAAACTCAGATGACGCAAACCTGCAATAATTAAATATGTTTAATAACACAAATGTATCTAATCCCATTTTATTAACCAATGTCTTTGCTACTGACCTTTGATGATACAGTTCAACCATACTAATAAGCAAAAATGACTTTAGATAAACTAACAATTGTGCTTCATTGTTTTTTTTATTGCTGAAGTGTTTCTTCTCCTGCGTTCTACTGTACAGACGTGAATTTACTTTTCCTTCAGCCTGAGGTTTATTCATTACACTTTTTGGTGTGAAAGGGCTTTTACATTTGCTATAAATAGAACTTCTTATATTAAAAAAACAATCAAGCCCTGCTCATATTTAAAAAGTAATGCGAAAGTAACGCAAAAGTAATGTAACGCATTACTTTCCATAAAAAGTAAGTAACGTAATTAGTTACTTTTTTAGGGAGTAACGCAATATTGTAATGCATTACTTTTAAAAGTAACTTTCCCCAACATTGCTCATGACCACCTTTTCCAGAAGGATTTATCACGTTTTATTGTAGACTTTTTTTGTGGTACATTTTGTTGAACTTGATGTAGATTTTATAATAGATAATCTGTTATGGGAATAGATTTTTCCCTATAGATTTATATAACAACTGTGGCATGTTTCTAAATGTGCAGGCTGTTGTTTTTTAATAACAAATGCTATATAGATTAATAAAAATTATTGTTTCGCCATTGTTTCGACCCACGCCTGTCTAGATTACTCTTTTGTCTAGCCTAGTTTGAACTGCTTTCTGTTTTCGACTCTTGCCTGTTATAACCTCGTCTATTCTTTAATAAAAGCCTGTGAATGGATCCACATGTCTCTCAACGCGTCCCTTTTGCAACAGAATACTCGGCCAAACAAAGATCCAGTGGCTTTTCTACAGGACACTGGCCAGGTATGGACACTGCAAGATTATTATTACCTCTCAAACAGGGCACATGATCGCTCGAGGTCTATATCCAGGGATATCTGGACATAACTTATTCTGATTTGCTGGACTATATTTTGATAGACTTTTTTTGTGATGGCATTAATGAACCACTTACGTGTAAACTCATTCATGAGGGTCCCCGTTCATCACTCAGTCAGTTCATGGTGTAGCAAATTAGCTCAAAAGGGAAATGTATATAAATTATTACAATTAATTATAATTAATTACAATTATTTACCTCAGCTGCCAGTAGTAACTGTAGCAGAATTAATATTACAATCACTAATCTGTTCGTCCAGCAAATATTCAGTGTAATTTCATATCATCTCTAAGAAAGGATATTTTCGTGGCCACAGAAAATTATTTTTTGACAGTACTAATGCATTAGAGCATGTAGCTAGATCAGATCATAAAAGGGACATTATTCACAAGTGGTGACAGAACCAGAAACTCATGTAATTTGTGCACAAAAGTTTCATTAACTAAACACTAACACATAACTAATCTAAACAAACAAACATACAGTCAATCATTCATGGGGGGTTGGAAGTGGATGAATGAATCCGTTATGAGAAACCAGAGAATGCAGTTATGGGAAATGAGTCAGTTAACCACCTAAGTGAAACCATCAGCGCCGTTATAGAACGGGGTCTCTCCTGTCCCCATATTGGGAGAAATCGGAAGTGCAGAGGAGTTGTGTGCGCTGTGTGAACATGATGTTACTGTAGTTCTAGACTAAATGTGAATGTGCATTAATTCATCCCACTCACAAAAAAACAGATTTAGTATTCATCAAAATAAATTAAAACAGTGAAATGCAAACTCAGATGACGCAAACCTGCAATAATTAAATATGTTTAATAACACAAATGTATCTAATCCCATTTTATTAACCAATGTCTTTGCTACTGACCTTTGATGATACAGTTCAACCATACTAATAAGCAAAAATGACTTTAGATAAACTAACAATTGTGCTTCATTGTTTTTTTTATTGCTGAAGTGTTTCTTCTCCTGCGTTCTACTGTACAGACGTGAATTTACTTTTCCTTCAGCCTGAGGTTTATTCATTACACTTTTTGGTGTGAAAGGGCTTTTACATTTGCTATAAATAGAACTTCTTATATTAAAAAAACAATCAAGCCCTGCTCATATTTAAAAAGTAATGCGAAAGTAACGCAAAAGTAATGTAACGCATTACTTTCCATAAAAAGTAAGTAACGTAATTAGTTACTTTTTTAGGGAGTAACGCAATATTGTAATGCATTACTTTTAAAAGTAACTTTCCCCAACATTGCTCATGACCACCTTTTCCAGAAGGATTTATCACGTTTTATTGTAGACTTTTTTTGTGGTACATTTTGTTGAACTTGATGTAGATTTTATAATAGATAATCTGTTATGGGAATAGATTTTTCCCTATAGATTTATATAACAACTGTGGCATGTTTCTAAATGTGCAGGCTGTTGTTTTTTAATAACAAATGCTATATAGATTAATAAAAATTATTGTTTCGCCATTGTTTCGACCCACGCCTGTCTAGATTACTCTTTTGTCTAGCCTAGTTTGAACTGCTTTCTGTTTTCGACTCTTGCCTGTTATTATTCTTTAAATTCTTTAATAAAAGCCTGTGAATGGATCCACATGTCTCTCAACGCGTCCCTTTTGCAACGGCCAAACAAGCCAAACAAAGATCCAGTGGCTTTTCTACAGGACACTGGCCAGGTATGGACACTGCAAGATTATTATTACCTCTCAAACAGGGCACATGATCGCTCGAGGTCTATATCCAGGGATATCTGGACATAACTTATTCTGATTTGCTGGACTATATTTTGATAGACTTTTTTTGTGATGGCATTAATGAACCACTTACGTGTAAACTCATTCATGAGGGTCCCCGTTCATCACTCAGTCAGTTCATGGTGTAGCAAATTAGCTCAAAAGGGAAATGTATATAAATTATTACAATTAATTATAATTAATTACAATTATTTACCTCAGCTGCCAGTAGTAACTGTAGCAGAATTAATATTACAATCACTAATCTGTTCGTCCAGCAAATATTCAGTGTAATTTCATATCATCTCTAAGAAAGGATATTTTCGTGGCCACAGAAAATTATTTTTTGACAGTACTAATGCATTAGAGCATGTAGCTAGATCAGATCATAAAAGGGACATTATTCACAAGTGGTGACAGAACCAGAAACTCATGTAATTTGTGCACAAAAGTTTCATTAACTAAACACTAACACATAACTAATCTAAACAAACAAACATACAGTCAATCATTCATGGGGGGTTGGAAGTGGATGAATGAATCCGTTATGAGAAACCAGAGAATGCAGTTATGGGAAATGAGTCAGTTAACCACCTAAGTGAAACCATCAGCGCCGTTATAGAACGGGGTCTACAGCTTATACTAAACCTCTGTTTTGTTTAGTTAAATGTACGATACTTGCTTTGCCTTGGCTGTTGAACGAGCATCCGGATGCCGTCTCGGATGAAAGTCTTGATGGTTTGGAGGTTCGGGGGTGTTGGAGTCGCGATCACGTTCTTCTGGGTTTGAAGAGTGATGAACTCCAAAGAGATGTTATTCTGACTCTGTGGTGGTCAGGAGAGTTTTCTCCCAGATGGAAAGTGATGAGAGAAGAGCGCAGAGCTAGAGAGACATCAGCTGAGATCCGAGGATCTTTGGTGAATGGAAAGACAAGGCCGCAGTCTGCCACAAACTTAGGGGTCCTTCGAAGACGTCTAGCTCAGCCTCATCTTCTCAGAATCTGAAAGAACCTAGACTGAAGGCGGGTCACTGATGTGAATGGCTTTATCTTCTATCGAGATCACACCTCCAGGGAATCAAAGAGTCAATGGTGTCTTAAACTTTTGGAGGGAAAGTTTACGTCTCTGTGTCTCCAAGCATGGTATTTTGCATATGTAACTGGATTTGATGTTGATATACAAACTATTAAAGATTCTTAGAACACTAATATGTTGCATAGGTATCAACATATAACATACACTCTCATTTAGATCATCAGAATACGAATTCATAGAGAACAAACATGGTATAAGTGAGTTGATATTAACTAGTGATCTATCATAAGCATGCATAAAACAGTAACCAATACACAAGACCATATACAAGAACATAATAATCATACACAATGACCAGGGGATATGCATGATAGGAAGGTCATAGAAAAAAATGTCTATGAATTACATGAAAGATGTAATTTCCTATAGCAGTATGTGTCTGTTTTAGAGAGAATTAAGTAAGGGGAAGAAGATTCTCTCTACATAATTTTAGGTCATAAAGTATGGTAACCAAGGGCCTGTTCTGTGTTTTTGAGGTGTTAGTTGCATTTCGGGGGAAGGGTCTATAGACCCTCATAGTTGGCTTGTTGGTTGGTTGAGGGGTGTTAGGGATAATTTGTTGAATATAACAAATAATTGTGTGTCTGATTGGTCCAAACGCTACATGGACCACGCTTTACTGTTAGTCAGTGTGGGTGTCGCGTAGGAGGTACGCAACACCACGTCTGTGCCTGTGATCCCCGTTGATCATCCAGAGCCTCGTCATGCTATAGCTGTTCTTCCTGAGTCAAGTCAAGCCAATTGGAATCTTCCAGAGCCTCGCCATGTCTCATCTGATCTGCCAGAATCTTGTCATGTCACAGCTGATCATCCAGAATCTCGTCACATCACAGCTGATCGACTAAAGTCCCGCCATGTCACAGCTGATCGTCCAGAGCCTCGTCACATCTCAGCTGTCATCTCAGAGTCATGTCATGTCACAACTGGTTTTCCTGAGTCTTGTCATGTCCTGTCTATCACACCCAGATCTTTGAGGTCAGTTCCTAAGTATCCCAGACTGGCATCCAGCGTGGAGAATCCACTGCTGGTGTCAGCATGCGCAGCTGGTATCCCTAAACCAGCGCTCTCAAGCCCTTCTTTCCCAGAAGTGATTTCCGTGTCTGCAGCGCTTGCCATTATGGGGATCACTTTATGGTGTGTCTGGGTTGCATACAGCATTGCTGAAACCCCAGAGGCAGCGGCATCCGCTGCGAAATCTCCCGAAGTGGTGGCACCCGCTGCCGTGTTTCCAGAGGTGGTGGTGTCCATTCCAGTCCCCGAATCTGGTTCCGAGCCTTCACCAGAACTCAAATCCACTTCTGAGACTGCTCCAGTCCTTGAATCAGCTCCAGAGCCCGCACCAGTCATTGAGTCTGCTCCAGTTCCCTCGTCACAGCCAGGAGTGCCGTTCCCTGTTTCAATGACTCCAGTTCCATCGTCACGGCCAGGAGTGCCGTTTTCAGTTCCAATGGACTCAATGAGTCCAGCTCCTCCCGAGGTGGTGGCATCTGCTGCAGAACCTCCCAAAGAGGCGGCGTCCACTCCAGCTCCTCCCCCAAGGTGGCGGCTTGCGCTGCAGAACCTCCCAAAGTGGCGGCGTCCGCTCCAGCTCCTCCCGAGGTGGCAGCTTGTTCTTCAGAACATCCAGAGGCAGCGGCGTCTGCCTTTGAACTCTCTGCCAGTCCAGCCACGGCCAAAGAAGCTGTCTGTGAACTCACAGCCTGTCCTGCCACGGTAAAGAAGGCCGTCTTTGAACTCTTGTCCAGTCCCGAACCGGCCAAGGAGGCCGTCTGTGAACCCTCATCATGTCTCAATTCAGTCATAGAGGCTGTCTGTGAACTTTCGTCCAGCCCTGAATCAGCCACGGAAGCCGTCTGTGAACTCTTCTCTTGTTTTAACCCAGCTAGAGATGCTGCCTTTGAGCGTTCAGCCTTGAACCTGTTATCTGCCCCGTTAGTCCAGTCACGAACCCAGAAACCTTACCTGAGCCCTCTGTATGCTCTAGTAGCCTTGTCACAGTCTAAAGACCCGCCTTTGAACTCTTAACCCTGTCTGTCATAAGCCCAGAAAGTATAAATGCAATCCATGTCTGCTCCGTTACCCCTGTCATTGCCAAAGAGACCACTAATGAACTGTCTACCTATCCTGTCTCAGTCAATGAGTTTAATTTTGAACCATATGTCTGTCCAGTTTCAACCAAAGAGCCTGAGTGTGAACAGTTTGTCAGTCTTGTTTCAATTAATAAATCTAATTTTGAACAATCTGTCTGTCCAGTTTCCAACAATGAGCTTGAGTGTGAACAGTCTGTCTATCCAATTCCAGCCAATGATTATGAACTGTCTGCCTGTTCACTTTCAGTCAGTGAGCCTGTTTATGAATTGTCTACTCATTCAGTTATCACCAGGGAAACTACTGATGAATCTTTTGTGTTCCCTGCCTCGGTCCTTGTCGTTTTATTGTTTATTTATTTATATAGCACAATTTAATACAACTCACGTTGCCCAAAGTGCTTCACAATCACAAGCTAAAAAAACATATATATATATATATATATATATATATATATACAAACCCTCATCACATAAACACAGATAAACATTAACCCATTTAAAAAAGCTCCCCATTTTTTGTATTTAAAATATGTTGTTTTAACATAGCTTTGAACATGGGTAAGGATTTGGCAGATCGAATAGATTGCGGGAGGTCATTCCACAATTTAGGGCCTACACGAGAAAAGGCTCTGTCACCTCTATGTTTATATGTTGACCTAGTAGCGCAAAGCAGATGTTGACTTTCTGATCTCAAGGATCTAGTCTAGATTGCCACCATACTGGACAAATACACAGGAGCTAGATTGTGCAAGGCCTTAAAAACAAGTATGAGTATCTTGTAAATAATCCTTAATCGTACTGGCAGCCACTTTAATGAAATTAATAACAAGTCACAGATTCAAATTTCTTTGCAGACTTAATTATTTTTGCTCCTGCGTTTTGGATTTTCTGTAGACGCATAAGTGCTCGAGCATCAACTCCATAATATAGGGAATTACAATAATCCATTTGAGAAAAGACAATGGCAATAATTGCTTTCTCAAAATCTGAACTGGATAGAAATGGCTTAGTCTTAGCTAACAGACGTAAATTAAAAAAAAACAAGATCTCACCACAGTATCAATTTGCCTGTCCAACTTTAGGTCACTATCCAGAACAAATCCCAGATTTTTTACAGTAGATTTAGATTAAAAAAATTTGCAGCCATCCAGTCCTTAACATTGTGTAAGCATGCTGATAGAGCGTCAAATAAATTAGAATTTAACTCTTTCACAGGCAAGTAAATCTGCGTATCATCGGCATAACAGTGGAATGATACTCTATATTTCTGAAAAATAGCCCCCAACGGTAGCATATACAGGGAGAAAAGAATTGGAGCAAGAATTGATCCTTGTGGGACTCCCCAAGGAAGATGTCATCTTGAAGAATAACAGCCCCCAATACTAACAGAAAAAATCTTTCCGTGAGATAAGACTTAAACCATTTAAGCACATTCCCTTTTACGCCAACCCAGTGTTCCAAGCGGTTAATTCAAATCTCATGTCCACCATATCGAACGCTGCACTAAGGTCAAGCAAAATTAAAATAACATTTGCGCCATTGTCCAGTGAAACAAAAATTTAATTTAACACCTTAACCAACACTGTCTCAGTGCAATGCCGGGACTTAAAGCCCGACTGAAAGTGCTCACCAATTGAATTCACAGTGATATGTGCTTGTAATTGCTTAAAGACCACTTTTTCTAAGACCTTTGCTAAAAAAGGAAAATTTGAGATTGGTCTAAAATTATTAGGATCCTCTATTGCCAAATTAGGTCTCTTTAATAATGGAAGAACTGTAGCATGATTAAACTCTGCTGGACAGGTGCCATCACATGACATCACCTTTAGATGAAGAAGGCTTAAGATGAACAACAATATCCGCCAAAACTGGAAGGGTAATATGATGGAATTCTATCCATTCCATGCTACAAGGCACCGCCAGGTCAAAAGACGGATCCACCTGCAACTTCGGTATTTTAGAGAGTAAACCAACAATTTTATCATTAAACAAATTCAAAAAGTCTTCGCAGTTCAGGATAGAAGGATCTGGATACCTAGTTTGCCTAGGGCTAATAACTGAATTTATTATCTCGAATAAAATTTTGGGCTCATTCACATGTTGAGTGATAACATCTGAGTAATACTTATGTTTAGCATCTCTAGAGGCCTTCTGGAATGTCAGTAGCGATTCTCTGAATATCTCATAATGGACCTGCAGTTTTTGTTTTTTCCACCTCCTCTCAGCTTGTCGAGCATGTTGTCTAAGTGCCCTTAGGGATTCATTAAGCCATGGCAAATGTTTAATTTTACCCCTTTTAGCTTTAAGAGGAGCCACGTTATCTAATATATCAGTGCAAACAGAATTGAACCGTTCCAACAGCTCATCAACACTCATACCAATTCATCAAGGATGTTTCAGACAAGATAGAATCACAATAGTCTCTATACAAAATAGAGAACTCTGCACTAGTTGAGCAATTGATTTTCCGAGACCATATTTTTTCTGGGAGGGACTTTCTCACATTCTTATAAAAACATACATTAAAAAACACTACCTCATCAATCATAATATCCTGAATGTGCAGGTTAAAATATAAAACCAGATCCAATGTATGGCCCAGCTTATGAGTTGGCCCTTTGATCCACTGTATCAAATCAAAAGAGTCAATCACATTTACAAACTCTCTGGAAACCGCATCCTGCTCACAACACGTGTACATTAAAGTCCCAATAATTAAAAAACAGTAAAATTGTGTAATCAGCCAACTCACAAAATCAGAAAATTCATTTATAAAATCCTTATTTAGCTTTGGAGGATGATTCACATGGGCAACCAGCACAGGATTAGTCAACATTATCTGAAACGTTTGTAGCTCAAAGCTATTATAATGTTCAGTAGAGATCGTCCGACATCCGATTTCATCTTTAAAAATAGACATAAGGCCCCCACCTCGACCAGTTAAACGAGGAGAATTATAATAGGAGTAACGCAGTGGTACAAGTTCAGCCACTGGAGTCAGATCTCCTACCTTTAACCAGGTTTCCGACAAAAAAAGGAGATCCAACTTATTGTTTATAATAAAATCGTTGAGTATAAAAGTTTTGTTTCCCATGGAGCGAACGTTAAGTAAAGCCATTTGCATCTTCGCATTTTCTTTGGTTATTTGCCGCTCGCGGCGAAGGGAACGAAGATTCTGCTGCTCGATGCCTCTCATACAGACGTGTGACCATCCCGTTTGTCTCACAAAGGCCGGGCCATCAGGAAGTATCGGGTGAATCCAGCCACACATACCAGTTGTGAAGCGCCAACAAACTATTCGGCTAGCACTCCTCCTATCCGCAAGCACTGACCCTGGGCAAAGTACGGCACTGAGTTCTCTGTCATCCATGGCCCGTTTCAGTTTTATAATAATACCGCCACACTTTCCTCGCTTCCTACAGCGTCTTCAGTGAGCGCTGGGGGAGGAGCGGCACAGGTGCACAGGAATATTCTCCAACAGGTGCGGAGGGATAAAGCCAGATCCCTTAAAATAATTTTTAAAAGCAGCATCCACAGTTGTCTGAATCGTTAGCAGTTGAGTCCGATCATAAATAAATAATGAAGTTGCATATTGAGTAAAACAGGTTATCAATAACAAGGACAAAACAAAGACAAACAGAGCAGGTAGACGGCATGCCATGAACACCGGCGCTATCTTGTATATATCTTGAGACCATAAATGCACTGTCTGTCTCTTGTGTCTCAGTTTTCCCTAGGCCCCAGTCCCTGCCATGGGTTCCTGATCAGCCTGGTCCACCGTGGTGGTCTGCTGACATGTTCTGGTGGGCCAAAGCTCCCACCTACTCTGACATGGTGGTCTTCCAGCCTGCTCCAGTGGCCTTCTGTCCCGTCTGCTCCACAGTGGTGTTCTTCTGTTACGCCGTGGTGGTTTTCAGCTACGCTCTGTTGGTCTTTAGCTCCGCCTGCTCCGTGGTGGCCTTCTGCTCTGTGGTGGCCTTCTTCTCTGCTCTGCTCTGCTCTGGTTGTCTCGTCTGTGGGCTTCAGCTATGTTCTGGTGGTCTTCTGCTCTGCCGTGGAGGTCTTCTGCTCCGCTGAGGTTACCTTCTGACCCGCCTGCTCTGCCGTTCCAAAAATATTGGAAGGTTGCAAGACAATGTACAACTTCTACCCTGGGAATTGTGTTCCTTTGTCTGTATGGGGTTTAAAAATTCCAAAGTGTGATTTATGAGGGAATTTGGAGGGTCTGACCACTCTAAAGAAGGTTTAAACCCGCAAACAAAGTCAAAACAGAAGGTTGAGGTGGACCTAAAAAGAATGTTTTAAAGGGGTCCTATTATGCTTTTTCAATTTTTGAATTTTAGTCAGTGTGTAGTGTGAAGTCCACTTCAAAGGGAGATATTTCGTTTTTTAAAAAAATGCCTTTTCAAGAACTACAACGAACGGCTCGTTTGGTATGTTTGGGCATAAAAAAGATCTACAAAGTTACAAATCTCAAAGTCCACTCCAAAGGGAGATATTTCGTTTTTTTCAATCCCTTTTCAAGAACTACAACGAATGGCTCGTTTGGACTACAGCGTTTGTTTTCCGGAGTTTTGTGATGTCACAAAGCAGCCCATTAGAATATAATAAATCCCGCCTACGGAAATTCGAATGGTTGGGGGGTGGGGAGGGGCAAAGAAGAAGAAGTGCTGCTGTAGCGTCAAGTTTTCGCAAGTTATTACACATGCACCTGAACAATTATGTATGCAAATATGTATGTTACAATTATGAAAACATTTTTTATAATGAATTGCTGACAGTACAATACTGGACAATGATGTAATCTGCAGAATTTACACTTCAATTATGAGACTACAGTGTTTCCCATACATTGATTTATTTGTGGAGCAAATATCAAAACTGACCACCACAAATAGATTTCCCAAAAGTCTTTGACTTCATTGAATAAACATGAGCACTGCACGTTTCAAAATCAAAATCATCATTTTTATTTCATCATGCATGTAATGTCTGATAAAGCAGTATTTGTGAGCAGAGCACTGCTTTGTGTACAGCCGTTACCGGGGAAACCTCGATCTCTATCACTCCAACAGCGTCTCCTGCTGGCAGATAATTAATTTTTATGCCGCCACAAAAGGGGTGGGGCAGTACAGAAACACCGTCTAAGCTGTTCGCCAATCACAATGCACTGGGACAGCTAACCAATAACAACACATTTCGTTTTCGGAAGGCGGGCCTTCATCAAACCCGGAACTAATCGAGCCATTTGTGCCAGGCTGGGGAGAAAGGTGTTGTAATAATGTACATTATGTGAAAAATAATGCATTTTTCGAACCACCAAGCATGAGAGCATGTTCTAGTACACCCCCAAAACAAAATCAAGACTTTGTAAAAGAGCATAATAGGACCCCTTTAAAGTTTGAATTCTAAATATTATATATTTAATTTTTCAATAGCATTTGTAAAAATGGTTTGATTATAGTCAAATTCCTGTTTAGACAGACAAACATAAGTTGTGCAACTATAAAAACAAAAGGGTTTACAAAAATGAAATACTATCTTCATTCACTTAATTTTAAACTTAAATACAAAATAAATAATAAAAAAATATACATGTAATAAAAATATTTAGAACAATTTGGTTCGTTGCAGTGCGTCTGTGATATTTCATCTGCTTGGGGGTAGCTTATGGACTTTGGGTTGTCACAATGTACTAAATGGGCTTATAAAATATTTAAAAACAGAAACGTCTTCATTGCAGACAAACATCTGTGCTAAAAGGCAGAAATTAAATTTTATATTGAAAACCTGAATAAAGAACGCAGCTAAATTTTATTTCACTCCCACTAATTCTGATTTAAAACAAAGACTGGAAAACATTTTCTTAGGATAATTTCCAAAGTAGTCTGATGGGTGAAAACCACTGGGGTTTGCATCCCAGCCCACTTAAAGCATTATCCTTTCACTGTGTCCGAGTTTATGTTATTCTGTGGTAAATATCTGCACCACAAGAATGTTAAATATGTTGATATAAGAATGTTAATATATAGAATGTTAAACTCATTGAGCTTGACAGAACATCACTTGTGTCAGTGAATGTTTTTCGAATAAACGCAGATGAGGTGTTCACCAAGTGATCGTTTCACCAATTAATATATGAATTTATTCTGTAAAGACACTCAAAACGGTAAATCATATTGGTGCAAATTTAAAGTATACAAATCAAATGGGATGCATTCATCATCATACATAAGTAATGATGAAACTATTTTACCAGCTAGTGAATTTAACCAAAACTCATGGCTTTAATGACTTTAATGCATTGTTAGTCATGTTTCTTTATTTAAAATCACTTCTCACTCCTGCAAAGAAAGAAAGAAAGAAAGAAAGAAACAACAAACCTAATTGTTGTTTGGGGAAAACAGCTTCTTTGTTCAAAATCAGAAACAAAAAAAATCATGGATTTAAATGAAACACAGCTGCTTCCTTTCACTATCTGCAGTCAACAGATCCATCAGGCCGATGACTATGCAGAAAAATACTGAGCATATTCTCAATATTTAATCGCTTCTGTCAAAACCCAAATGCCCTCCTGTGAGGAATGAGATGTCGACTAGCATGTGTTCATACTGCAACTCAAGCTTTTTGTGATGTTTTGATTTTCCTTCTACACATTTATTTTTATGCCATTATTTTTCTATTAGATAAATAGACAAGCAGATTTCACCTGACAGATAAAATAGGTGAAAAAATCCAATCTATTTGCATTACCATATATAAAGATTACAATTATAGAGACCTATTTTATACCTTTTTACTTGGACTGCTAATCATCTAGTTCCCCTTCAAGGGAACTCCACACTGCGTCTTCTAGGGGACACTTTGGGGAATGCCATCAGCATGACTGGTGTCTGAAGCACGTGTAAAAACACTCCAATCCCACTGGGCCATGCAGCCCATGACGTCATTACCGGGGTACCCTGAAGTATAGAGGGTGCCTGTAACACACGTCATCAGCTTTTTTGTCTTCAGGAGCCGTCTGTTTGTTCAGTGAGTGAGACATGGATAAGAGTTCATCTGAGTGTTGTAGGAAGTGTGTGCCTCTGTGTCTTGAGATTTTTGACACCCGAGGACTCGCACAACCTATGTGTTATGTGTTTGGGAGAGGAGCATGCATGTTCAGTGCTCGAGGAAATGATGAGAAAAGTGTGAGTACTGAGTCATCCCAGCCCACCAACCCCGCAAACGGGGAGATGTTGGAGGTTATGGCCCGTGCTGCTAAGAGATTCGAACTGGTTTGGGGGCATGAGGAGCATGTTCTAGTACACCCCCAAAACAAAATCAAGACTTTGTAAAAGAGCATAATAGGACCCCTTTAAAGTTTGAATTCTAAATATTATATATTTAATTTTTCAATAGCATTTGTAAAAATGGTTTGATTATAGTCAAATTCCTGTTTAGACAGACAAACATAAGTTGTGCAACTATAAAAACAAAAGGGTTTACAAAAATGAAATACTATCTTCATTCACTTAATTTTAAACTTAAATACAAAATAAATAATAAAAAAATATACATGTAATAAAAATATTTAGAACAATTTGGTTCGTTGCAGTGCGTCTGTGATATTTCATCTGCTTGGGGGTAGCTTATGGACTTTGGGTTGTCACAATGTACTAAATGGGCTTATAAAATATTTAAAAACAGAAACGTCTTCATTGCAGACAAACATCTGTGCTAAAAGGCAGAAATTAAATTTTATATTGAAAACCTGAATAAAGAACGCAGCTAAATTTTATTTCACTCCCACTAATTCTGATTTAAAACAAAGACTGGAAAACATTTTCTTAGGATAATTTCCAAAGTAGTCTGATGGGTGAAAACCACTGGGGTTTGCATCCCAGCCCACTTAAAGTATTATCCTTTCACTGTGTCCGAGTTTATGTTATTCTGTGGTAAATATCTGCACCACAAGAATGTTAAATATGTTGATATAAGAATGTTAATATATAGAATGTTAAACTCATTGAGCTTGACAGAACATCACTTGTGTCAGTGAATGTTTTTCGAATAAACGCAGATGAGGTGTTCACCAAGTGATCGTTTCACCAATTAATATATGAATTTATTCTGTAAAGACACTCAAAACGGTAAATCATATTGGTGCAAATTTAAAGTATACAAATCAAATGGGATGCATTCATCATCATACATAAGTAATGATGAAACTATTTTACCAGCTAGTGAATTTAACCAAAACTCATGGCTTTAATGACTTTAATGCATTGTTAGTCATGTTTCTTTATTTAAAATCACTTCTCACTCCTGCAAAGAAAGAAAGAAAGAAAGAAAGAAACAACAAACCTAATTGTTGTTTGGGGAAAACAGCTTCTTTGTTCAAAATCAGAAACAAAAAAAATCATGGATTTAAATGAAACACAGCTGCTTCCTTTCACTATCTGCAGTCAACAGATCCATCAGGCCGATGACTATGCAGAAAAATACTGAGCATATTCTCAATATTTAATCGCTTCTGTCAAAACCCAAATGCCCTCCTGTGAGGAATGAGATGTCGACTAGCATGTGTTCATACTGCAACTCAAGCTTTTTGTGATGTTTTGATTTTCCTTCTACACATTTATTTTTATGCCATTATTTTTCTATTAGATAAATAGACAAGCAGATTTCACCTGACAGATAAAATAGGTGAAAAAATCCAATCTATTTGCATTACCATATATAAAGATTACAATTATAGAGACCTATTTTATACCTTTTTACTTGGACTGCTAATCATCTAGTTCCCCTTCAAGGGAACTCCACACTGCGTCTTCTAGGGGACACTTTGGGGAATGCCATCAGCATGACTGGTGTCTGAAGCACGTGTAAAAACACTCCAATCCCACTGGGCCATGCAGCCCATGACGTCATTACCGGGGTACCCTGAAGTATAGAGGGTGCCTGTAACACACGTCATCAGCTTTTTTGTCTTCAGGAGCCGTCTGTTTGTTCAGTGAGTGAGACATGGATAAGAGTTCATCTGAGTGTTGTAGGAAGTGTGTGCCTCTGTGTCTTGAGATTTTTGACACCCGAGGACTCGCACAACCTATGTGTTATGTGTTTGGGAGAGGAGCATGCATGTTCAGTGCTCGAGGAAATGATGAGAAAAGTGTGAGTACTGAGTCATCCCAGCCCACCAACCCCGCAAACGGGGAGATGTTGGAGGTTATGGCCCG
The DNA here is from genome assembly GCF_001515605.1 of Sinocyclocheilus anshuiensis. Lineage (NCBI taxonomy): Eukaryota > Metazoa > Chordata > Actinopteri > Cypriniformes > Cyprinidae > Sinocyclocheilus > Sinocyclocheilus anshuiensis. Next base: position 233,667 of record NW_015557094.1, on the reverse strand, counting down.
TGCTGCTAAGAGATTCGAACTGGTTTGGGGGCATGAGAAACAGAAGCCTGCTCGTAGTCATCTAGATGATCGGTTTCTGTCAGGCCATGACCGTCCTTCCCCCAGGAGCCTTCCATTTCTCAACGATCTTCATTCAGAGCTTGAGAGATCTTGGTCGAGACCATATTTAGCTCAGCTTCACCTCTTTAAACACACCGATTATGCTAATGTTGAAGGTCTAGCTGAGCATGGGTATGTGAAGATGCCACCTGTGGAAGAGACGTGTGTGGGTTATCTCTCCCAGGGTGAGTCATCCTCTTTGAAGGCTCCTGTCCTGCCATCCAGACTGCTTCAAACAACTTCACGGTTGAATGGCAGGGTGTATGTGGCAGCAGGTCAGGCCTCATCCCACAATCTACTAGGCAGGTACATCCCTTGCCGGACTAGGTCATCTCCCGTAATCTCTGAGCGAGCTGGTCTGTCTTGATTCGAGGATCACAGACAGTACCAGAAGTCTAGCGTGGCCACTCGTGCTCCTCTGCCTTAAAGGAGTAGAGCATGTAGGAGGCGTGATTCTAAGGAGAGTAGAGGGGATCCCAGAAAACTGATTGAGAAGAAGTGTGCTGATAGCCAATGCTCTGTTACTAACACACCTTAGTGCTTAGCGCTGGCTATCTCCCCCCTTCCTTACCTTAGCTCGACTCTCTCTCGAGTGGTGTAAATTGAGCTCTTGCACTCAGCGGTTTGGTCCTGTGGCTGCCTTTTCAGTTGAGCTCAGGACTGTAGGGAGCATGAGAGTTTTAAGTTTCTCATCATAATCTACAAGATGCCCCTCCCCAATATTTTGGGTTTTAAGTAGGGTTCTTTGCTCCCTTCTCTGATCTGGGTTGGGCTGCCTCCCCTGTTTTAGAGGGTTTTTAAGTAGGCGGTCGGTAGCTATTTGAGGATAGTTTGATGGACTGTCCTTGATTGGGCTGTTTGCCTCATTTCAGAGATTTTAAGTAGTCAGCCCACCTATAGCTATAGGTTGAGTCTCTTTCAAGCTCCCAATTTGGGAATTTTCTGGTCAAAGATGTACCGGTCGAGGCTGGTTTTCTTTGATAAGGCTACTGTATTGTGAGCTTTCCTACCTATATTTTGGTAGCAGGGATGGGCCTCCTCCCTACTTTAGGGCTTTATAGGCAGCCCCCCCTGAGGTTCACTTTTTGCCTAGTATAGTGGTGCCTCCCCTGTATTAGAGGGTATTAGGTAGGCAACCCACTTATAGCAGCCTTGTCAGAGGTCAGTAGCTGTCTGTGGATAGATCCCTTTGGATGAGTTGTTCTTCCAATCCCCATGCTTGGGCTGTCTCCTCTGTTAGGTTTTTGAGTAGACCCATTACCCGGAAATTATTGCCCCCTTAATCGGTGTATGTCTACCACAATTTTTTGGTGCTCTCTCACCAGGTGGTCAGACTTGCACCAGGGTATGGCGTAGAGGGTATTCCGTTCCCCAAAGTGTCCCCTAGGGGACACAGTGTCAAGTCTGACAACCTGGTGAGAGAGCACCAAAAATCGATACTATTTTTTTTTTCAGAACCGATCTGATACCAAAAATTTTGATTATCGGCAGATACCGATCCGATACTAGCACAGCTTTTTTATTTATATACCTCTTTTGTGTTGACCTGATCATCACAGTTTTGTGTGTTAAACACAATCTACTAAATTTAATATAAATATTTATATATAAAAATATATACTATAAAATTAAAAGAGAAGTTTATTTTAAATGTATAGCACAGCAATGAGGCAGAAACATATGATAGATAGGACAGAACAAGAAAGGCTATTAACAATCTTTCATTGTGCAAAAGTATTATAATATGAAAGGCTCCAATACAGAGCATAACAAAGCACTTATGCACATGCCGCATGCAGAATGATACGATTGAATCAATACAAAGTCACAGCGTGCATCGCTCCACATAGAAAAATTCAAAGCACAAAAAAGAATTGATATTGATGCGTAGTGTATTATAATGTTTGAATGCTGAATGGAGGATGGCAAAAAGCCACAGCGGAGAGAAGAGTTTACAAGAACTTGAATTTTACAACTTTAATATTCATCTGTATCTCACATTAAACTATGGAATAGCTTCAGAAAACTTGGAATATAGTGCATGGAAACTTTATGGTGCTTTAAAATGTTTTTGTGCCTTTTGTGGAGCTTAATAATAACACAGAATAGTATACACACAATATCGGATTTGGATCGGTCTTATCTGATCGATATCCAATCCAGCAGAAAATGGCAGTATCTGAGCTGATACCGATACTGAGTATCGGATCGGTGCATCCCTAATTACAGGCACGCTCTTATACTTCCGGGTGCCCCACTAATGACATCATGGGATACGTGGCCCAATGGGATTGGAGTGTTTTCACACATGCTTCAGAAACCGGTCATGCTGATGGCATTCCCCAAAGTGTCACCTAGGGGATGCAGTGTCTCGTTCCCTCTCGGGGAACCACGGTTAGATGCGTAACCCGAGATGCTATCCAGAAACTACATAGCAACAGCCTAGAAACCTCCCAGAACACTCTAGCAACCACCCACAACTCACAGTTTTCACAGGTATAGTTAACCCCCCAGTCCATCTCAGATCACAAGAACTGCTTGCTTTGTGTATTAGAAACTGTGAGGTTTCTAATACACACTACATTGTGTGACTTTGTGTATGATAGAGACACATGGAACGCAAGGTCTTTAAAAGTAAATCTGAAACTTTGGAAGCTGCCAGACCAGTGTTCCTGGCAGTTGTTTCAGCTCTGGAACTGGAGGTTTGCCATGCCATGTCCTCTACGTCCTCTGATGTTTAACTCAATGTGTGTGCGTAAGTGTGCATATGTCCATGTATGTTGTTTATTTAACAGCTTTGAATTTCTTTCAATCGAACTGTATGGGATATTATGTGCATGTCTTGTATAAGAACAAGGTAACTTCAAAGCATCCTCACCATGTTCCTCAGAGGCTGGAATGTGATTATTATGTGACCAAAGAAAGAAGATTTTTCCCAAACATCCCCACAAATTCCTCTGTCATCTCTTTAGAAAAGTTTGGAGCAAGAGTTGCAACAAAGTTGATCTTGCTCTAGAAACATTGTAACCATTAACTGACACTATATCTATTAGCTAATAGAATGTATGATACAATTGTGCATATGTCCTCTAAGATTTTTTATTTATTTTTTTTTTTTGTTGTGGTTGCAAGCTTTAGGGTTTCTGTTCTTCTAACTGCTGGAGTATGTCCGAGGTTTCTCTGCTATGTAGACGAATGCGGATATGTGTGTGTGTGTGTGTGTGTGTGTGGCTGGCATGGTCTTTTCTCTCTCATCTCCATCTGGTCTCCATTAGGACTGGGAGTATAAAACTACCGCACTAAGAGAGAGCTCCACAGAGCCGACAGACTCTTAACAAACTAACCCCAACACACTCTTGCAGCTATGGCCATGGTGCTGTGGGTCTATCTGCTGTGTCTGCAGGGATGTCTTCTCACATATGCTCTGGACTGCACGGGCAGAAGGGTGGACTGTGCCGACACACAGGTTACAGAGGTAAAGGTAAGCGCTATAGCTTCTGGTTTGAGATCTTTCATGATTGAAGAATGTTATACGTTCCATTTGGAATGTAAAAGCATTGTGGCTTGCTTTTTTTAACCTAAGCTACAACCTTTCAGTGGTACTTGTACAGTTGTTTAGGCTTTGAGTACTTTTTGTGTAATTACACATTTATAAAAAATCTATTACATAGTGACAGCACAATTCCACATTAAATCAAAATACACCTGTGCATAAGATAATTTCAGGCAAATCAGTGAATTCACAATAAGAAATAAGACTCAAAATTGGGGTCTACACGACTACAGTAAAAGCTCTGGAATGCTAAACCACAAGTTTCCATTCCAGCTTGGTTTTGCGTCACAATGGCAAAGCAAGAGAATAGTGCAATTATAATAGCCATAAGGCATTATGTATGTGTATTTTTAGACATTAAAGGAGGCAGTAAAGACACTGACCAGATGTGTTTGAGGAGTCAGAACCGCAGAGACAGACGCCATTCCACTCTTTGCTACTATGGAGTCTGAAGAGTTGTGACTCAATGGTCTGTCAACCTAAAATACTGTGAAAGGAACAAACATCTCCAACTTTCCGTGAAATTTCAATGTGCCAGGAAGCTATTTGACTTTCCACTTACTAAGTTTTCCATATCCTCTGTCTCATATCCACAGTTAATATAAAGATTTGAATACACACACCCATGCGTGAACAATCACACAAATTAACATTCTGACGAATGAATGTTAATTGAATGTTAAAAAAACAAGTACTTTCTAAGACTGCACTTTAGCTTTGGTTTGGTAGGCTCTGACATAATTCTGGCATAGTTCAATGGGATATGGAAAACACTTACTTTTTCATGGCTTTCTGAAATGATAATTTCTAGGGAACTATATTCTGAACTCTGCTAGATGTGGCTGGTTAAAAAAAGGAGACAAACACCATGAACACTGCACTTCTTTGATGTATAATTTGTTTTAAATTAATTGAGTATTCAAGACAATGAGGTGGAAAGGGAGGGATGAAATGGAGGAAAGAGTAGGAGTGCTGAGAGAGACAGAGAGATTAGCTTTATTAATCTTGTTATTACTACTTTCAGTTGCTTCAAAGAAGTTTTGAAATTACAAACAAATAAATAATTTAATAAAAGTAAATAGTGGCTCAGTCAAGAAGACATATATTAATTACAAAGCATATACAATGGTACATGTGCTCTGAGAGGCAATATGTTTTATAGTGGGCTATTATCAGAGCTTAATTTATTTGGTATTTACAGACTCTAAAGAAAGAGAAAATAAATAAACCAACTGCCTGGCTCCAAAGGTCATTGTGGATTTATTTTTTTTTTTTTACAAAATCAGCTGTGCTGGCCAGATCAACACTTTAGCTCTGAAATGAATTTGAATCAATAAGTTGCTGTTATAATTCTCTCTCTCTCTGTATATATATATATACAGTATATACAGTATATAATCCTCTTTCATGTCCTTTCATAGGTTAAAGATGAGCCCTTATCTTCTCAGGTGAGTCTCTGTCACTGTTTGATCAATTCAAATTGCTGAATTAAAGTATGAATTTCTTTTAAAAACAGTACCAAAAAATCAGAGGTCAAAAGTGCACAGATTATGCCTGGGTCTGATCTGCAAATTTGCCAACATCTATTTTTCTAACTGATCTCAGGTGAGGGCTCGAAGACAAGCTCAAATCACTCCGCGGCCTGGATCTTACTCAGTCAAAGGATCTCCTAACACACTCATCCAGGTGAGAGAATGCATTCATGTAACAAAGTAAAACTTTTCTTTACTGGTCAAAAAATTTGAGGAAAAAAAAGCTCATGTACTTTCTGTTCTGTGCTTTAGACCGACAGGTCGAGGCGACATTTGAACGCTAGTAAAAAAAAGCCCCACAGATCTCGTATCGGCTCTTACTCATTACTTTCCCATAACCACGCAACCAACCAACTACAGGTGTGTATCCATGACACTCACAATATCATCTTAAAACACAAATAATCAAAGTGATAATATACACAAATTAGAGATCAATAATAGTGCAATTTATCCAAATGTACAGCACCATAGTACAGTGGTAGCAGATAATAATACCATGGTGCACTCTTAAAGTTTTTTTTTTATATATATATATAATTTTTCTATGAAAGGTTCTTTGTTTAGTATGTACAGTACAGAATGTTTTCAAAACAAACACCCCCC
>NW_015557094.1:225094-227777 GCF_001515605.1 Sinocyclocheilus anshuiensis | reverse complement strand
AATAAATAAAATAAATACATTAAAACATTTAAATAAATAAAATAAGAAACTCTCTGGATCTCCATGACAGGTTGTAAGTGTTCATAGACAGTTTGAGGGTGCATCCCATCCCAAAGTGGCTGCATTAAAGGTGAGTTCTCTTAAACATAAATATTTCTGACAATTTAGTGTCAAATGGTGCAAGTACAGCTCTATTTCTATTTTAGTCTGTGAAGAAGAGATCCAGAAGAAATTCACCAAAGAAAGAAGAATGCAAGGAATAACACATGCTCCTGGGAGGTTCTTTGAAGCACTTACTGAAGCTGTACTTCCTGTTAATGTTCTAGCTCATCTGAGGCAATGTACTTGTAAAAGTGCTGTGAGATCACAGATTCTGTGCAGATAATGTGATCACAATTAATGACAATAACTGGACAGTCCCACATTTAAATTTCTCAAATACACAAAAATGACTTCAATATAAACGTATATACAGCATACTAAGCTTTGAAACCTGCATAATACCCATTTAGAAGAAAGTTTATAGTTTAATTATCTTTTGCTAATACAATTCTGAACAATGTTGAACTAAGTTATTTACATCTCTATACACTGCTTGCCTTGAACAAATATTTCTCAAAATCTTTTGTAGAGTTCTGATTAAATAAACTTTAATTTGGATGGTCTGAACTATTTCACATAAAATATATTTAATTAAGAAAAAGAAAAGCCCTGAAATAGCATTTAATCATTAAACATTTCATAATGTTTAATATCTAAAAAAAAAAAAAAAGTCTATTCACTGACCGTCTGATGCATATTGCACATGCTGAAAAGTACTTTCCAGATCTGGCAAGCTCTAATCTGATTGGCTGGCTTTGGCTTCTGGGAGTCAGTGTGGACAACTTAATTTATCAGTCTGCCTGGAATCAAATCTGTGGTTTATAGCTTTGGATGTTGGTCAAACAATGGTTTCCTATCTAAGTGGGTGAATTTTGGCCAAATGCACTGCAAGGTGTAGCAGATATGTCTGGCTATGCAAGACCAGCCAGTATGCATGCAGACTGCCAGAGCACTTTGGCACAGAGATTGGTGAGGCCCTATTAGAAAGGAAACACTCAGACTTCGTCTATAGCTACAGAAGGCCCATTGTTGTCTGTGTGTGCATGTTTCTAAGTAACCAAAATACCAGTCCACCTGTGCATAGAGTAGTTCCAGTTTTGAAGGAGGGACTGACAAAATGCACTGGCCTAATGCCTGAGTAATCCAACCGACATAACACACATACACACGAGTGCTTTTATAAACACACCAGATTTTAGGATGTCTAAACAAGACGTGATGTGGGATGCAAATTCTGGGTGGCAGCCATACCATGGAGACATGGAGAGCGGCAACATTTCAACACACACATTTTTCACACCTGTCTGCTTAAGTCTGGTGAATAGTGGCATCACCCATGTGTGAAAGAAGAAGAGAAAAGTTAGTTAACAAAAAAACTGTAATATTTCAATGAACTGTGCTCTATAATGTGCTGTATTCTCATTTAGAAAGCAGGCACTTTTGATTACATACTTAAAATTAAAAGGAAAACATTATACACATTAATTTACAAAGATTAATATTTTATCTACATTAAATTTGATTTGTAAGGCAGATGCTGGTGTTAAAGTACAGTCGCTCAGTCAATTATGTATGCCATACATTTTTTATACATTTTCTTTCTATTGTTTACATACTTGTGATTTCCCATAATGCATTTCTCATTATTAATTTTAGATTAGCAGCTGGAATTCTTTGAGTATGATTCATCGCTTATTTATTTTTCTTTGACTTGATCATTTAAGATCTAATAGTTGTTTTTCTAACACAGACAGAGAGCCTTTATACGTTTTCAGGAAATAATTGGAAGTTATGTGTCTGGCTGATTTGAGGTGAATCAGAGTTTAGCTTGGGCTCGTCTACGTTGGTCTCGGAGCTCTGGGAGAGCAATAGTGGACAAATGAACCTCATCAGGTCCGTCAGCTATGCGTAGTGTTCGTGCATAAGCATACCTATATGAACATATAACCACACAAAAAAGTTTTTAATATGTAATCAAAATTAATGTTACTAAAAGATGTAATGTTACTAAAATTCTCAAATAGCTGACAAATATAAAATGGATGAAAAAGGTTGGTTTTTCATGCCATATAATAATAATAATAATAATAATAATAATAATAACAATTTATATTGTCATTATTAACTAATAATAAAATTATACTACACATTCTAATATATTTATAGTATAGTATTTACAGTTATTATACATCACATCTATAATAATAATAATATAATTTATTATTGATAAATAATATAATTATATTGCTAATTTTGATATAATAAGGTTTTTACATTTATTATACATATATCATATCAATAAAGAAGAAGATGAAATTAACAGTATTATTGTTTTATTGTTATTATTAATAATAATATTACTACACAAATACTAGTGCAATTACTATTAATGTTATTTATAATAATAATAATAATAATAATAATAATAATAATAATAATGGTAACACTTTAGTATAGGGACCAATTCTCACTATTAACTAGTTGCTTATTAGCATACCTATTATGAACACATTGGCTGTTTATTAGTACTTATAAAGCACATATTCTGCATGACCATATTCTACATCCCTAATTCTACCCA
>NW_015557094.1:219378-223388 GCF_001515605.1 Sinocyclocheilus anshuiensis | reverse complement strand
ATATATATATATATATATATACTGTACATGTATGCATATAAATTCAAATTATTAATAATGTTTAAATAATATATAAATAATATTAAACTAACACTGGCCTAATGTGGATGTGTAGTAAACTGCCGTTCCTACCACTTGATATATATTCAGTATTTGTTCTATTGAAATTAACTGCAAGGAAGTGCAGTTAGCAGTGAAAACTCACTTTCTTTCATCCTCTCTGAGCCAGCTGCTGTTTATTCGTGAATGTGTTTTTGTGTGTGCGCCTGTCCCCTCCTTTAAAGGATCTGGAGTGGACCGCAGGGTAGATTACAGCTGAAATCATGGCTTGTTCTCTCGCTGTCAGCTACCAAGTGTGAACACACTTCAACTCTGGGAAGAGAAGAATACAAAAGAAGAAGAGAATTAGAGAACCAAAGCATCTGAAACTATATATACACACATATATGTGTAAACACAAGCCTCTGTTCTGTAGTACAATTAATTGTGACACTGTAAAACAGTAAACGATCTGAGAGGAGTAAATAAGGTGTTTTTTCTTTTCTTTTTGTTTTCATTAAAAACAGCATCAGCACTCAGTCTCTTCACCGTCATGCCAGCATTCCGGATTTGTATTCCTGGATGCACAAACAGTGTGTAATTATCCCAGCCTCCCTGCTGTTCTTTCTCTCTGTCTCTCTCTCTCTCTCCCTCATTCGATCTCTGCATATCCCACACTGGAGAGACCGAGACCCAAGATGATTCTCTCGCTGTCGCTGTCACACAAGAGGAAAAGAGCTCCTCTCTTCATTACAGAAGGACCTGATCCAACTTGAAAGATGCAGCCATTATTCTTGACTGTCTGGACTCCCCCCTCTTCCCTGTCACAGGCTTATTGTTTGGCCTCCTGGGGTTGCATTTTAAACCTGCACTGTCGGTCTAGCCCACAGAACGAGGGCTTCATCGACTACTCATAATGTCTGCATGCTGTTAGAGGAAATTCTGGAAAAAAAAAAAGTAAATAGTTTTATGCAAAAATAATGACATTTGCTTCATAATGCAGGAGTGATGTATGTATGTGTTTATAGTGCAGAGGTGTGATGCAAAAGACCGTTATGCCAAATACACATAATAATAACAACAAAATGATGACATTTGCACATGAACAAAAACTGTTTTCTGTTATTTTTAATTATCTTGAAGATTACCTTAGCTTGAAGAAACAGTTGGATTGATAGGATTTGATAGGTTACCACATGATTTTTATTATTATTCTTTCTAAACATTATATGTCAGCTGTGGCCATTTCACACGAGTAAAGGGAGTAGGGCTATTCAGTGTTGTTCAGTCTATTTAATGTACATTTGAATGGTTCATAAGTCTTGCTAATATTAGTGCAGCCAAATGTCTTCATGGTTTATGATGTTGACTCTTTCAGATATGTGTTTACTGGAACTATGAACGAGAAAACAAAAATAACGTTAGTTGGTAGAATTCACTAGAAATTTTTCGAAGATGTAATAATAATAATAAGGTAACACTTTAGTATAGGGACCAATTCTCACTATTAACTAGTTGTTCATTAGCATGCCTATTATTACCATATTGGCTGTTTATTCTGCATGACATCTACATCCCTAATCCTACCCAATACCTAAACTTAACAACTACCTTACTAACTATTAATAAGCAGAAAATTATGTGTTTATTGAGGCAAAAGTCACAGTTAATGGTTTGTTAATAGTGAGAATTGGACCTTAAAATAAAGTGTGACCAAGATAATAATAAAAGATCTATATTATATACTAAATATGAAACGCATCAAATAACATTTCTATATATTCTAAATTATTGAATGTGTACCACTGGATATCAATTACAGATTTAATGGTATTATTTGATAAATATATTCATACACCATGGTACTTAAATGGTACGGTATATACACCTTAGTAATTTATTTAAGATACAACCTTTTTTTTTTTTTTTTGTATGGCAATATCATGGTAGTTGTAACACATTCAAGTCTTACATTTCAGCAAATACTGTATAATGTAGAGAAACTATCAGGAAAAATATAATAATAATAGTTTTCTCACATTTCTACTAGCGGGAAGTCATCAGACACTCCTGCACCCCCGTACACCTGAATGGCACAGTCCACCACCTTACTCGCCATCCTGCCTGCTGCCACCTTTATCATAGCAATCTAATGAAGAAAAAAACTAGGTCAAGATGTTCAGTAAACGTGGGTGGCAGATCTGTGTGTATGTGTGTGTTTGTTTTGGTTAGGTCCTTCATTTGAGAGAGATCTAATGAAAAAGCGCCACACTGGGATTTTACAGGCACCAGCATCTCCACAGGAACATGCAGTAAAAGCTAATAAGATTCCATTTCACTAATGTAATCTTCGGATGTTTCAAACAATTTCAAACGCAAGAATCAGAACACAAGAAAACAGGCAAGGCAAGACTATGACTAGACTATGGTAACTAGAACTAGAAACTTTGACAGGGAACTAACTGGCTCCGTAAAGTAGCTATCACTTGGAGAGCAATAAACTAGACAATACTCGGCCCTTCGAGTGAGTCTGAGTGAGTGTAATATAGTGTGTGTGTGTGATTGGTTACAGCTGTGTGCAATCAGTGCAATGGATGATGGGAAATGTAGTCTGTGGTGATGTGTAACACTCTGTGTAGTGAGAGCGTCAATATGATGGACGAGTGACCTCTGGTGGCGATCGGACGGAAGTCCATGGACAGGATTTGTAACAGTATGCATCCAACAAGACATTTAATTTTAAATACACAGACATGAGAGGATGAATATGAGATTTGTAATCTCGTTTGCTCATCTGCTGGAGGACCGGGCCTCATCACAGACCAAACTTCTGCACATGTGCACAATGTATGTATTATTCAGAAACAGGCCAAACACGGTGATGGTGCGTATGTATACACTTTTAAAACCTCCTCAACTGATGTGCTTAAAGTGTGTGGATTTATCCAAACCCAAAATATGAATCAAATACAAGGTGTTGGTTCAGCAATGAAGAAACAGCAGGGAGGCTAACGTTAACAGAACTGCTGCAAGAATCTGATTCCTCCATTTTTTTGTGGAAGCCTGATGCTGTGTTACCATGACAACAGCCAGCGGGATATGGAGCCTTGGTATTCTAGCTCATAGACATAATAAATACCTAGACGCCTCATTGGCCGCTCGACCGCACGTCAACATCGCCGCCATATTGGTGAAGGCAACTCTCATATCGGGACAGGCGAAAACATACCTGACTCGTCGGCAGCTTGGGCATCTACAAACCGTCGCACAATAATAAAAACAGACCTCGGGGTATTATCTTTCACAGGTAAGACTGAACAGTTGTTTCTGTATGTTTTTTGGTCATTTTTAGCTTTATGTTGACAGCTTAATTAGCCACCAGTGTCAGACTATTAATAGCTAGCGATATCGCTAGTAAGCTGTGAAAGCTGAGACTTTATATGAAATCAAAGTTTAAATGAATTCTTAAGTTTAAATTTGTATATTGTAGAATATGTACAGTGAGTACTTTGACAAGACAATGCCAGACTGTCAGGATTAGGGATGGAGCTCTCTCTTTAATCATCTCTCTTTAATTTCACTAACGTTACTTATTTACAAAGAGTAAGTTTATCATCACTTGATTATAAGGATTTCATAGCTTATCATAAATCTGTGGACTTGTTATATATATTTTTTTTCCCTTTTTAGCCAATTGCAAACAGGACAACGCAAGCCTTAAGGAAAGCTGAAGAAAGCCTGTTCTCTGCATTTCCAAGAGAGTAGGCTATACTTCCACAGCCTAATGTTGTATTAGTACTAGTTAAAACCCAGAATAGCCCTGAATGAATGGCCAGAATTACCCTGGTCATATTCAAACCACACACTCTCTCTCACCCCCTTACTTCTTTCTTACGTTGTCTTACTTTGTTTAATAATTATTACACAATACTATTATAAAACTACATTTCATGATTATTTATTTTACTTTA
>NW_015557094.1:202843-216947 GCF_001515605.1 Sinocyclocheilus anshuiensis | reverse complement strand
TTCACTTTACTACAACTTGTACTACATATACTTTTTAATATTACATGACTTTTACTGTGCACTGTATCAGTGCATGATATTTTACCACTGTAACTGTAAGTTTTACTGGATCCATAAAGGATTATCAGTTGCATTTGTTATTGTTTGTTGTGGAGTTTCTGTATAGAGTGCTATCAAAATAAAAAGCAGATTACCAAGAGTGTCACTTTTTGATTTGTATTGGCTGGTTTTATTCAATTTTCTCAATGGTAGTAAATTATTAGTGCTTAAAGATGTATTATTTTGATTTTCTTCCTGTATTTCAAAGGGAGTGAGCTGTGTTCTGACCTGAAGCACAAGAAAAGCTAAAATGTTGGGATTGAAGACAGAGAAAGCAATGAAACAACTTAATTTCATTTAATGTACATTCAAATTACAAAACATGTATATGTCAGTTATACTACATTAACATTAGAATTGTAAACCGAAAAAATCAATCAAATCAACAGGTGAGACAAGTGTGAGTTTTCACAATTTCTTACGAAAATTAATAATTTTCAGAGTTATTTTTAACTCGATCCATGTAGATCACAAACCTCTGAAATCGGTTGATAAATGTAAACGTTATCGTGTTTTTATCCAGAAAAAAACGCAGCTCCCCCGTTTACCTCCATTTATTTTTAAGGCAGTCTTGCCTTCACAAACATGGCGGACACGTTGACGTATCGCAGCAACGGCTCAAAGCGGCCAATGAGGCGTCTAGGTATTTATTATGTCTATGTTCTAGCTGACCCTGGGGAACTGCATTGTGTGTAAAAGGCCCCTACCACGACTGGAATGGAACACGAGGTAAACGGTGATAAGTATGTGTTATTGGAGAGAGTTCAGGCCTGGAAGGAGGATTTGGAAAAAGGCATGTGCGTGTGCTTATTAATGAGCAAATACCATGATTTTTTCATTAATACAGTAAATAAAGATGTTTACAGACCCAATGGATTTTTATTTTTTTGACAATCTCAGTGTTGACATATTTCCTACTGAAAAGTCTGAGTGGGAAGCGTAATTTTTTTATTTATTTTTTTTACTTGCTCTGTGCTCTGTTTATTTAGTCAACTTTTAGGGGTACATTAACACTGGCATAGGCACCATTTTATGTTTCTGCCGGTGGGTGTGATGGTGCGCTCGGTAAAGAATTCAGTTCGCAAACAGAAACACATGGACTGCAAAATACATTCACACTAAATAAAACCAAATAATCCACACATAAGATGAAATCAACAGATGCAAGGAGTATTCGATGAAGCCCGTGTGCAATAATGTTTACTGTATAGAGATTTTAATTTCATAGAGATGGAGGAAATTAACAAATATCCTGCTCATTTTTCCGACTTTGAAGCATAGTCTGCTGCCACATAAAACTCCATGTGATTGCCTAAATATGAGGTACTGATAACGAAAACTGCTCAAACACAGTTTTATCCAGGCCTGGTTCCAGAATTATATACTGAGGTTGCTTCAGAAATTAGCGAGTGAACCAAAACTTTTAGAGAATACAAAATTTTAATGAGAAAATGGAACTGTTTTTGAGGGAAAACAAATGTTTTGCCAGAGAATACAAATGTATTGAAATATACCTTGCATTTGTTGTATTTTTTCCATCATCATGACCCCTTTGGCTCTGTACCAAAGACCCTCAAAAATGATGACCTCTTCTCAAAATAATTAATTTTATAAAAATATGTTTTATGTAATAACATATTTTTATATATTAATGTATAAAATAATGTATTCTAATGCACTCTCAGGAAAAAAAGGTGCATAAGCTGTCACTGGGGCGGTACCTTTTCAGTTTTTGTACCTTTTTTTTCTGAGAGTGTGTATAAAAACCTATTTATACTGTGTGAGAAAATTAATTAAATCATTAGAAATTATATTGTCACTGATTGTGATAAATCACAATCTCATGATTTGGTGAAAGTAAAATAATAATAAAATAATTTTAAATATTGTGGGTAAAAGGCCCCTTGCCACAGCTGCAATGGAACACAGGGTGGATGATGAAAATTGTGTGTATAAGGAGAGAGTTCAGAGCTGGAAGATTTGGAAAAATATTCGCTCTTATAGCTTTCTAGCAATAATTTCTATGACTTTTTAATTATTACAGTAAATAAGGATGTTTACAGATGCCATGGAATCTCTTGAAGAGCTCAGTGTTGATGTATTTCCTAGAGGGAAGGTTTTTTTTAAATAGCCAAGTTAGTTACATTACAACTGTGGAAATGATTTCCTACTTGCTTGGTATATATTTTATGTATATTATATGTTTATATTTTAATTTCTAAAAAAAATATTGTATTAAAAGAAATTTAGTCAAAGTAAAATAAATTAAAATAATAAAATATTTTAATATTGTAAATTTTAGTATATGTAATTTGCAATATCTTATCAACACACGTGAAATTGAAAAGCTTAAAAAATAATATCTCGATCTGTTCACAGATTCCTTTGCATCCCCTTCAGACACTTGGACCCCAGGTTTAAAGCCCTTGCACTACCATTAAGGCAGTGGTTCTTAAAGTGTGGGGCACGGCCACCAGGGGGCCCTCAGATTTCGGTTCTACAGGGAGGAGCGACCAAAAACGTTTAAGAACCACTGCATTAAGATGACCTCAACATGAATAAACATGTATTAAATGCCACAACACAATTTTCACTTTAATTTCATGGAATCTTTATATATATATTTTTATTTTTTTTACTTCCAACTTGAGTAAAACGTAATAATGTATTAGCTTTTTAAGATTTTATGCATCAACATGACTCTTTCCTAATTAAAAATTTTCAGTGATATTCCCAGGTTTTCTATGAGTGTAAAGTGATTAGCGTCATCTATCCATGTGTCAAAATAGAGAGCACCTACTGCTCTCTGGGGTTGGAACATACCATGTGAACATATCACTCCCACAGACATCTGTTGACGCGAAGTGACAGAAAGAGAGGGGAGTTCTGAGATGAACTGCAGGATTGTCTATTTGGTGTGTGTGTGTGTCCCAGCTTGCAGGGAATGTTCTCATAACTTTGGCTAACATTCCGTACAGGTTTGGTTGATGTTTTAGAGAAAACATTTGAATGTAATGTTTAAAAAATGTTTTTTTATGTTAATGTTCCTAAAACGTTAAGTGTAAACAAAGCTAGAACATTTTACCTGCAACATTTTGAGGATGTTGTTGATGTAACAAATTATATAATGTTCTCAATAAAACATTGGCATAATGTTTGAAGATAACAAAGGAAGAACATTCTCTCAGCCACATTAGTAGAATGTTATAAGGATGTTATTGAGGCCTGAGATTGTGTAATGTTTTTATAAATGTTCTTGTAATGTGACATAATAACAAAGCTAGAACATTTGACCTGCAACATTTTGAGGATGTTGTTGAGGTAACAGATTATACAATGTTTTCAATAAAACACGGGCACAATGTTTCAAGATAACAAAGAAAGAACATTCTCTCAGTCACATTAGGAGAACATTATAAGAACATCATTGAGGCCAGAGGTGATGGAATATTTTTATAAAACATTCTTGTAATTTGAAATATTAACAAAGCTAGAACATTTTATCTGCAACATTTTGAGGATGTTTTGAGGATGTTGTTGAGGTAACAGATTATATAATATTCTCAATAAAACATTGGCACAATGTTTCAAGATGACAAAGAAAGAACATTCTCTCAGCCACATTAGAAGAACGTTATAGGAACATCACTGAGACTTGAGATTGTGTAATGTTTTTATAAAACGTTCTTGTAATGTGACGTATTAACAAAGCTAGAACATTTTATCTGCAACATTTTGAGGATGTTTTGAGGATGTTGTTGAGGTAACAGATTATATAGGGGGAGAACGGGTATGGTTGTAACACTTGTTGTTTCAACATCTGTAACTCGCTGAATTTTTGAGCTAGAGTGCTCAAATGTTTATACAAAGTACCCACATTTGTTCACTACAAAAGGCACCAATTCAAACCTCTGCAAGTATATCACAGCCCTTATAAGTTGATGTCAAATACATGGAGTGCCTTTGTTACAATCTACCCCGCTACCGGGGTAGGTTGTAACACATACTGGGGAGAGTTGTAACAGTCAGACAAAAGAAGCAAAAACAGCAGCCACCTCATAAAGTTTGCTTCAAAAACAGGTTTATTGAAACAATCTAAAAGAACTATACAAAACAATGTCACACTTTCTACGAATGATCACAGCTCAAATCCAAGTCTGATGCGGGAGTGTGTACGTGTATGTGTGTAAATTAGACTAGTAGAACAAACCTCCTTAACAGTATTTATTCTTAACACTCAACTTTAGTGTACCGAGGTAAAGAATATGTAGATCTAACAAAAAACTGTAAATTTGTGTGTGGGATTGTGACTATATATGAATTTTCTCAATCAGAGGCACAATGGTGACAAACCAATGTTTTTAACCCTAGAGTGCAGACTTGGTGGATCCAAAAACTGCATAGGGCACATTTATCCAAATTTCCTTTGTCTTTGAGCTGCCAAAAAAGCTTCATATAGACAACATGAAAGTTCTCAGTTCTATGTAAGGGAATGCTAAAATGTGTTACAAATTACCCCACCCCCGTCATCCAATGTTTAGTTAGCTGTATTAGCATTATGGTTTGAAATTAGCAGTTTAAAAATGCATCACATTTTGACTGAGAACCTATCATTTATTCTAATGTAAGTTATATGATTTTATCTGCAGCAGTTTAAGTACTAAGTAAAATATAGTTTTGGTTAAAAAATTTTTTTTACATCAAAATCATTTTTTTCTTTATAAAATCTGCATATACCTATTTACAGCCTTGACAACCATTCATATACAATCAGGGTGAAAGTGGGTAAATAATGAAATTATCATAGGTGGAAATGGTGTTGTTACAACTCTCCCCATGTTACAACCATACACTCTAAAAAATGCTGGGTGGTTTCAACCCAACTTTGGGTCAAATATGGACTAACCCAACCTCTGGGTTAAAACTTTTATGTAAAAATTGAACCCAACGGTTGGGTAAGTCCTTATTTGACCCAAAGTTGGGTTGAAACAACCCAGCATTTTTTAGAGTGTACCCGGTCTCCCCTAATGTTCTCAGTAAAACATTGACACAATGTTTCAAGATAACAAAGAAAGAACATTCTCTCAGCCACATTAGGAGAACATAAGAACATCATTGAGGCCAGAGGAGATGAAATATTTTTATAAAACATTATTGGAATGTGAAATATTAACGCTTTTATAATTAAAGCTAGAACATTTTATCTGCAACATTTTAAAGATGTTTTGTGGATGTTGAGGTAACAGATTATATAATGTTCTCAATAAAACACAGGCACAATGTTTTAAGATAACAAAGGAAGAACATTCACATTGTCACATTAGGAGAATGTTATAGGAACATCACTGAGACTTGAGATTGTGTAATGTTTTTATGAAACGTTCTTGTAATGTGACAAAGCTAGAACATTTAACCTGCAACATTTTAAGGATATTTTGAGGATGTTGTTGAGGTGACAGAATATAATATTCTCAAAACATTGGCACAATGTTTCAAGATGACAAAGGAAAAACATTCTCTTAACCACTGTAGGAGAACTTTATACAGTGTATCCGGAAAGTTTTCACAGCATGTTACAGCCTTATTCCAAAATGGATTAAGTTATTTTCCTCAATTCTACAAACAATGCACCATAATGACAATGTGAAAAGCAGTTTGTTTGAAATCTTTGCAAACTAAAAATAGAACAAAAAGCCTTTGCTCAATACTTTGTTGAAGCACCTTTGGCACCGATTACAGCCTCAGGTCTCTTTGACTTTTTGCTCGGCACACCTATTTTTGGGCAGTTTCTCCCATTCTTCTTTGCAGGACCTGCATCAGGTTGGATGGGGAGTGTTGGTGCACAGCCATTTTCAGATCTCTCCAGAGACGATCAGTCGGGTTCAAGTTTGGGCCACTCAAGGACATTCAGAGAGCTGCCCGGTAGCCACTCCTTTGTTATGTTGGCTGTGTGCTTAGCATCGTTGTCCTGCTGGAAGATAAACCGTCGCCCCAGTCTGAGGTCCAGGTTTTCATCAAGGATGTCTCTGTACATTGCTGCATTCATCTTTCCCTCGATCCCGACTAGTCTACCAGTTCCTGCCGCTGAAAAACATCCCCACAGCATGATGCTGCCACCACCATGCTTCACTGTAGGGACGGTATTGGGCAGGTGATGAGCGGTGTCAGACATGACGCTTGCCAAAGAGTTCAATCTTTGTTTCATCAGACCAGATAATTTGGTTTCTCATGGTCTGAGAGTCCTTCACGTGCCTTTTGCGGAGGAGTGGCTTCCGTCTGGCCACTCTACCATACAGGCCTGATTAATGGAGTGCTGCAGAGATGGTTGTTCTCTGGAAGGTTCTCATCTCTCCATAGAGAAACGCTGGAGCACTGTCAGAGTGACCATCGGGTTCTTGGTCACCTCCCTGACTAAGGCCCTTCTCCTTAGTCTTCTCCTTTGAGTTTGGCCGGGCAGCCCCCTCTAGCAATCCTGTCTCA
The DNA here is from genome assembly GCF_001515605.1 of Sinocyclocheilus anshuiensis. Lineage (NCBI taxonomy): Eukaryota > Metazoa > Chordata > Actinopteri > Cypriniformes > Cyprinidae > Sinocyclocheilus > Sinocyclocheilus anshuiensis. Next base: position 210,368 of record NW_015557094.1, on the reverse strand, counting down.
GAGGTCTACAGACAATTCCTTGGACTTCATGGCTTGGTTTGTGTGAGACCTTATATAGACAGGTGTGTGCCTTTCCAAATCATGTCCAATCAACTGAATTTACCAAAGGTGGACTCCAATCAAGTTGTAGAAACTTCTCAAAGATGATCAGTGGAAACAGGATGCACCTGTGCTCAATTTTGTACATTCGTACAATGTGTTACTTATGTACATGTGATTTTTTTTCTTCGTTGTTTATTTTTAATAAATTTGCAAAGATTTCAAACAAACTTCTTTCACATTGTCATTATGGGGTATGTTTGTAGAATTTTGAGGAAAATAATGAATTTAATCCATTTTGGAATAAGGCTGTAATATAAAATGTGGAAAAAGTGAAGCGCTGTGAATACTTTCCGGATGCACTGTAAGGATGTCATTGTCCAAGGCCGGAGGTGATGGATTGTTTTTTATAAAACGTTTTTATAATGTGATGTACTAACAAAGCATGAACACTTTATCTGCAACATTTTGAGGATATTTTGCGGATGTCATTGAGTTAACAGTTTATACAATATTGTCATATTATTGAGGCCTGAGATAACAAAATGTTCTTTATAAAAGTTTCGTGTAATGTGACGTTAACAAAGCTAGAACACTTCGTCTGCAACATTTTGAGGATGTTTTTTGAGGTAACAGATTGTACAATGTTGTCAATAAAACATTGGCACAATGTTTCAAGACAACAAAGAAAGAACATTCTCACAGCCACATTAGGAAAAAGTTATAAGAACATCATTGAGGCCTGAGGTGGTGTAATGTTTTTTATAAAAAGTTTTGGAATGTTCTTGTGTTTACAAAGCTACACTCTAAAAAAAAGATGGTTCTTTAAAGCTTCTTTACACGTAGAAACAGCTCTTTTTAGAACCGTATCCTCCTGAAGAAGCTTTTATATGCTGAGACGGTTCTTTTTTCCAAGCTTTTTGTTTTCCAAATCTGTAACCGTCAAAGCCACATCATTACTGGTTTTCTGGAGCTCAAGACAGACTTTGAACACACTCTTAAGAGGTAAATGATTAATTTCTTAAAATTTCTTAAAATTTAACTTTTAAAATGGTAACTAGTTTCATGCCAATCATGTCTTTTTCTCTTTTTAGTTTAACAGAAAATGCATGTGACCAGCTCTGTTCAGTTAAGGATTCTTTAAAGGTTCTTTACACGTAGAAATAGCTCCTTTTAGAACCGTATCCTCCTGAAGAACCTTTTATATGCTGAGACGGTTCTTTGCTTTAGAGTTTAGGGTTCTTTTTTCCCGCCTTTTTGTTTTCCAAATCTGTAACCGTCAAAGCCGCATCATTACTGGTTTTCTGGAGCTCAAGACAGACTTTGAACACACTCTTAAGAGGTAAATGATTAATTTCTTAAAATTTCTTAAAATTTAACTTTAAAAATGGTAACTAGTTTCATGCCAATCATGTCTTTTTCTCTTTTCAGTTTAACAGAAAATGCATGTGACCAGCTCTGTTCGGTTAAGGATGCTTACTTTCTCTTCACTAAGTAGGCCTAACAGAAATGTTTGTTGTTTGTTAGATGGATGAAAATTTATATGAATAAACAATATATAAAAATAATATTAATACAAATATTAATAATTAAAAAAGATTTACTGATATTAATTGAAAATAAATTGTAACACCAGGTCCTATAAACTTGTCAAAGCACAGTTCTTTATGGAACCTTATTAAAAAAGGGTTCTATATAGAACCAAAAAGGATTCTGCTATTGTTAAAAGTAGAAGTACCCAATTTGGTACTGTTTAGAACATTTTACCGGGAACATTTTGAGGATGTTGTTGAGAAAACAGATTATACAATGTTCGCAATAAAATATTGGCACAATGTTCCACAATAATAGAGGAAGAACATTCTCTCAGCCACATTAGGAAAATGTTATGAGGATATCATTTTGAGGTCTAAGATGACAAAATGTTCTTGAAAAAAACTTTATTTTAATGTGACGTGTTAACAAAGCTAGAACATTACTAGAATGGCTTCTGCCTTGAGTGGTCAGCAGAAGTCAGCTGAATTCCAGCGTCTCGATTACAAAAATACAAAAGGAAGAAAAAGTCTGGCATTTGGCATCAGTTCTGAACTGTTGTTGAACGTGTTACAGGAGACGAGAAGCGCTGATTGGGCCACGTTTAAATCCACCAATCACTGCGTACTTTTCTCGTTACGTAAGAATATTTGAAATCGACGAACGCACGAACGGTTGTTGAAGAAATTAGTGTACAATGTTCGTGGCATAGTTGCCAAGTCCGCCTATTATACGCGACTTTGGGCTTCTTTTTTTTTACATTTTTACAATGTTTTTGTAATGTATTAATTATCACGGGCTGTAATAAAAAAACAAGTAGTCCTATACTAATACTAAGAGTAAATATGGTTCGAATAGCCTATATTTCTATAAATATGTGGCTATGTTACAGCTCCCCTTTGAAGCTCTTGTGTTTTTCTCCTTTTCCATCTCTCCAATACTATTCTGCTCACAGGTGATTGGAGATGAGTTTTGTTCCCATTTTTGTTGCAGTTTGCTGATTTTGTAAAATAGCTTCTGTTTTTGCTTTTCAGATAACAGGGTGGTTTCAGTTTAATATGTTGCAGGCTCATTTATTGGTAATAAATAATTGATAATAAATAATATTGAGTTTCAGTTTAATATGTTGCAGGCTCATTTATTGGTAATAAATAATTGATAATAAATAATATTGATGATAATAAATCATAAAAAAAAAAAAATTGGGCTTGTTTTGGGCTTGTTTTTGAAGCAGCGGTTGCTTATTTGTCTTGCGAGTGTTGGCAACAGTGGATGTTTTACTCGCTGGTACAGTGCGTGACCCAAACAACAAACCTGTCTCTAGGTCAGTGGAACTCTCCCTTCCACAATAATTACCTGTACATTTTTTATGGCTTTTTCAGTTTACGTATTTCTTTTTTATCTTTTACGTATTTATATACACAAAAATCAATCAAAAAAGTTTCAATCTAGGATGACATGATTATTTTTTATCTTTATACCTTTTTCACGTGCACATTTGATATAGCCTAGACATCTTTCAGTATTGGGGCTAGATCTTACTTTCTTAGAATTATATGACAGTTGCATTAATTTTGGGTGTATTGCTGCTTTTGAATAACAGCTAGATTTGTTTTCATCCAGAACCCAAACTGCCTGATTGAAGATGAACACGGATGACGCAATAAAAGTCTCCATTTACAACAAAGGTACTGTAACGTTAATCTGTTTCTACTTTCTAGGTAACGTTAATATTGGTAACATTTTATTTTAGAGTTCAGCTTGCACATTTGATATAGCCTAGACATCTTTCAGTATTTGGGCTGGATCTTACTTTCTTAGAATTATAGTTGCATTAATTTTGGGTGTAATGCTGCTTTTGAATAACAGCTAGGTTTGTTTTCATCCAGAGCCCAAACTGCCTGCTTGAAGATGAACACGGATGACGCAATAAAAGTCTCCATTTACAACAAAGGTACTGTAACGTTAATCTGTTTCTACTTTCTAGGTAAGGTTAATATTAGTAACATTTTATTTTAGAGTTCAGCTCTCACTTTTAACTAGTTGCTTATTAGCTTGCATATTACTAGTATATTGGTTGTTCATTAGTATCTGCATGACCTTATTCTACACCCCTAAATCCTATTTTTTGATATCCTATATCCCTGTTTTTGATTGTCTCCTTGTTCCCTTTCATGGGAACTTCGAACTGCGTCCTCTAGGGTTGTTATCAGCCAAATGAACTACGGAAAATTGTAAACAAACAGGGTAAGGTTTAATGGTAGAGACTCACATGATGTAATTACTTACAATTGGTATGGTACAATGGTAGACAAAAACAGAACATATAAGTGTATAAGTAAATAAAATAAGTTTTTATACTGTAAACAAGATAATCATATATCCAACGAGGTTGGAGGCAGCGATGCCGGTGGCACTCAACTTTTTGCGTCAGGTAACATTAGTATGGATCAGTGTTAATTGTTAATCATCATCAGTGACAAATTACATAAATTACGGTTCCTAAAAAAATTTGCTGAGATTATCTCGGTACCGTATCTACTTGGTTTGCATCTGTTTCTCCAGTATGACGATTTAATCGGTCTTTACTGCACGGCTCTGTACACTTTTAGTTCACTGCTCAATGCAACGATACCTTCAAAATGGTGCCTCGGTCACGTCACACATAATAAACGCATGTGACTGACAAAGACCGATTTAGTTCTTGCAGTCTCTACTAACAAGATGATGAGTTGAATCAGGTGTGTTAAATGACGGAGACATACAAAATGTGCAGGGCAGGGTGTCCTCCAGGGCAGGTTTGAAAACTCCTGCTGTAGGGCAGGTTGTCCTCCAGGACAGGTTTGAAAACTCCTGCTGTAGTGTTACTGTAATATTGTGTTCTATGCTTTACATTTGCTACTTAAGTGTTCATCTGATTATGTCTTTAGAATTTAAAAGTTAATAATCTTTCAGTAATTCATAATGGGATAATGGGAAAGATATAAGCATTAAGTCTAAGACTATGTGTTTTTGATTTGGTGGTCTAGAAAATATTGTATGTACTGGTAATAGCAGTCTTAGGTAAGACTTTAAAGTATGTCATTGTATATTGCATATTGTTTACTTATTTAAGCTTAATAATATTATTATTATATTTTCTTCTGAGACTGAATTTTTTAACTCTTAACTCCTTCTAGAGCTTTAAAGGGATAGTTCATCCAAAAATGAAAAAAAAAAAACAACTGTTGTTGAGGCTTGTGCTGCCTGATTGTTTGTGAGAGACTTTCATGGAGAAATTAAATGTGTAACGGCATTCATAGAAACATACTGAGGTAAAAATTCAACATGTTTAGTCTATTTCTAACATGATGTATTTAAGTAACATACCATAACAAGGGAACTATTTTGCTGAATATTTTTATGAGTGCAAATATTACCTTGATTTTAGTTCAACAAACAAGTAAATTTTAGACACAATATTGACTGTTTTGTTCTGTTTCACCAATGAAAATAGTTCCAAAGAAAGATGACAGCAGAAGTATTTCACATTCTCCAAGCAACACTCCGCATTGTTTCAGTACAGCGTTTTGAACCAACCAATCAGTTAAATAAGTGAATTCCCATCATCTACTGGCGGTTTAGTGTATTTAAAAGTATGATTTTTTCCTCAGCATATCTTTTTTGTATAGGCCTATTAAAAATCTATTGCAGTTGTAATTTTGCACTGTAAATTTAATTTGATTGGTAACAGTCAGATGTTGCATACATTTAATAAGGTTAAAAAATATTGGCCTTTATTAAGGTAAATAACATCCTGGAGTAAATATAAAAAATAAGAAGATTTAAGTACGTAAAACCTGATAGAGCACTGATGAAAATATAACTTCTTATTATGTTTATGCCACCAAAAATCTTGCTTTTGTGAGGATATTTTGTATGGGATATTGTCTGCTGATATGAAAATTTCATTGGATGGTAATAAATAATAGCATTTTTGACAGTGAGGATATCATCCTGATAACCAGGGGGGAAAAGTTTTGTGAAATTAGGCTTTTATTGTCATTACATTACAATGTAGGGGACATTTTACTTTTGTTCAAAAAATAAATAAATAAAATAAAATGACATGAAAAGACATGTATAGGCAAAATCAAATTTTTTTTTTCATTCACCAATAAATTTTTAGGTTTCAGGATTTTCGTTAACCAAACTGTGTATAAAGATGATTCTCAACTATGTTATGAAAGATAAAACAAAATGCTATGCTTAGGTCTCAGGAGGATATTTTGTTTTCTTTTAACATTAAATCAGAATCAGAATGCATTAAATATCACACATGCATGTAATATATTGTGTATTTCCATCACAGATTTGGTCTTAAATTTCACGAAAGTTGGTATTAAAAACGTCTGTGGACAGACACCCTGATATAATTCTCTTTTTTTTTTTTCTTCAGAATTGTATTGTATAAACACGCAGTTGCAAGAAAATGCCAGAATTGTGAGCTGACATTTTTCCTGTCAGAATTTGACAATTGCAACTTTTTATCTCACAATTTTGAGAAGTCACCGGCACTCATGCATTCAAATACAGTGCCACTTTATATCTGATTTCAAATGAGCAGAAATCTGTAAGAAATGTTATGATCCATAGATAAAATAAATGTTTAAAATTAGCTGTTATGTCGGAGCAATAGCCTAGCCTTGTGACCCACGTTCTAACATATACTACAGCTGTGCACAAGGTGACCCGAGTTCAAATCTTGGCTCAAGGTTCAGGCTTTTCAAGCTAATGTCAAAGTTTGTTCACAAATTTGCCCTCTAGTTGTGTTATTAATGTATAATGGATTATGTAGATGTGTTTTAAATGATAGAAACAACATAGATCAGTGGTTCTCAAAGTGTTCCGGGGGGGGGCATGAGTATTGCAGGGAGGGCGCGCGGGCCATCAGCAGAAAAAGAAAAGAAATAAAACAGTAAACAGCTAAAGGACGTAACTTAGTATGGAAGATGGATCGTTTTTTGAAAGGGAAGAGAAAAGCCATAAATGAAGTCACACAGACCCAGGCAGGTGCTGGTCATTCAAAAGCTAAATGCAGAAAATATGACGAGGCACTGGACATGACAAAGCGACCATTGCAAATCATTTTAACATTGTGTCAGTATGTCACAAATAGAACAAGTCATCAGTTTAATGTCGGGTTTTGTCGTGTCGCGCCACGCTGCATCCAGTGTAGACAGCGTCACTGATTATAACTGGTTCTACTGTATTTTGCCACTCGTGTCCGGTGTAGACACAGTGTTTAATGTCGTTGGTGAGGAGGAAAGCCTGTGTGTGTCCTATGCCTTAGCGGACAGCATGAAACCCACAAAAAATAAATAAATAACAGAGAGAATAATAATTATAACAATAATAACAGTTATTCTCTCTGCAATTTTTCAATGTTTCAAGTGATGCAGGCGTTTTTTCCCTGTAGGTTTTTTTTAATTAAAAAAGCATTAATTTTTCATAATGTTTAGTGAAATTATTTGGTAGTCTGAGGTGGGATGGGAATTTGGGAAAAGGGGGGCACCAGATTTTTTTATAGGTTTAAAGGGGGGCGTGACCAAAAAAGTTTGAGAACCACTGATATAGATACTCATAAGGTGTCATATGTATACTTTCAATAAATTAGTCTTTACATCGTTTCTGAATACTAATTAGGCTAGCTAATTTAGAAAGTTTTCAGTATTGTTTGTGATCTTAAGATGCAATATTTATTTGTATTCTTTCTGTTTACACTGTTGTATGCTCTTCTGTTATAGGCCATGAGGAAGAACTCTATCATGCACACAGAGAATAGAGCTCAGTGCTGCTAACTGGGAGAGCAGCTGGAAAACTGGAGGAGAACAGTTGAACACCTATTACTACAGACGACTGTATTATTTTTCTGCAAGAACCACAACAAGCAAAGACAATGATGAGCACTCTG
>NW_015557094.1:201642-202696 GCF_001515605.1 Sinocyclocheilus anshuiensis | reverse complement strand
CGCCCTCTGGCCTTTGGATGGAGATTTACTGCTGATCACAGAACCGTGCTTCACTGAAAGATACGCATGACAATCGCAGCTTCTGTCGAATCGCGATCTCGATTCCATTTCGATTTATCGTGCAGCCCTAGTCTTTACATAGTTTCTGAATACTAATTAGGCTGGCTAATTTAGAAAGTTTTCAGTATTGTTTGTGATCTTAAGATGTAATATGTATTTGTATTCTTTCTGTTTACACTGTTGTATGCTCCTCTGTTATAGGCCATGAGGAAGAACTCTATCATGCTCACAGAGAATAGAGCTCAGTGCTGCTAACTGGGAGAGCAGCTGGAAAACTGGAGGAGAAGAACAGTTGAACACCTATTAATACAGACGACTGTATTATTTTTCTGCAAGAACCACAACAAGCAAAGACAATGATGAGCACTCTGAGCAAACAACAGTCAGACGCTTGATTATGCACTGCACTTTACTGAGTTCTTCAACATGTGATGCTGAGCATTTACTGTTTGTAAAGCTACTAATAAATTAAGTGGATGCCCTTTATAAACCTGTTAGATTTTGATGTTTTATTTTTGAGATTAATAAAATTGTATATTTTAAGAACGTCGGGGTAAGCTAACGTCTCAGTTTACAGATGTAACCATGGTTCCCTGAGAATAGGGAACGAGACGCTGCGTCCTCTAGAGGGCGCTAGGGGAATGCCTCCAGCGTGACCGGTGTCTGAAGCATGAATGAAAAAACGACAATGAACTTGACATTGGCAGGCGGCAGCCTATGACGTAAACAATAAAGCGAGTGCGGGTATAAAAGAGCACCTGCGAAAAACGTCATCCACTTCTTTGTCTGAAGGAGACGCAGGCAGAAATGCCCAAAGCATGGCAATGAGACGCAGCTTCTCGTTCCCTATTCTCAGGGAACCATGGTTACATGCGTAACCTGAGACGTTCCCTTTCGAAAGGGAACTCCACGCTGCGTCCTCTAGAGGGCGCTAGGGGAACGATATACCAACGCTGCCATGCTGAGGGATGAGTGCCCAAATAACTGGATTCCC
>NW_015557094.1:194732-201260 GCF_001515605.1 Sinocyclocheilus anshuiensis | reverse complement strand
CCTGCCAATGTCAAGTTCATTGTCGTTTTTTCATTCATGCTTCAGACACCGGTCACGCTGAGGGCGTTCCCCTAGCGCCCTCTAGAGGACGCAGCGTCTCGTTCCCTGTTCTCAGGGAACCATGGTTACATGCGTAACCTGAGACGTTCCCTTTCGAAAGGGAACTCCACGCTGCGTCCTCTAGAGGGCGCTAGGGGAACGATATACCAACGCTGCCATGCTGAGGGATGAGTGCCCAAATAACTGGATTCCCCAAGTCAAAGACTCAGGGAACATCATCCCTGCCCCAGCGAAATCGCTATTGCCAGAACCCGAGCCACAAACCTCTACAGGCAGGCTCAAAGCTCGCCATAGACTAGCTCACCCACCAAAGTATGGAACTCTAAGAGTGGAGGTCTCAGCATAACGACTTTCTAGAATGAGAGGAGACCTGGCTACACTCAACGCCAGAGGCAGTTAGTGAGGCGTAAGAGCCTACACATTAATACTGCCTAAGCGGAGCTATGCAGAGTGGAGGCTTCAGCAGAATGACTCTCTTAAACGAGAGGAAGCCTAACAACACACAACCAAAGTTGAGGAGCTCTTAAGAGTGGAGGTCTCAGCATAACGACTCTTTAAAATGAGAGGAGACCTAGCTACACTCAACGCCAGAGGCAGTTAGTGAGGCTCAAAAAGAAAGAGCCTACAGACTCATATTACTGCTTAAGCGGAGCTCCGGAGAGTGGAGGCTTCAGCAGAATGACTCTTTTAAACGAGAGGAAGCCTAGCAACACTCGATTCTGGTAGGGGAACTCTACATACCAATAGTACTGTCTAAGCGGAGCTCTGGAGAGCGGAGGCTTCAGCAGAATGACTCTTAAACGAGAGGAAACCTAACAACACTCAATCCTAGTTTAGGAGCTCTTAAGAGTGGAGGTCTCAGCAAAACGACTCACTAAAATGAGAGGAAACCTGGCTACACTCAACACTAGAGACACTTAGTGAAGCTCAAAAAGAAAGAGCCTACACATTAATACTGCCTAAGCGGAACTCTGCAGAGTGGAGGCTTCAGCAAAATGACTCTCTTAAATGAGAGGAAGCCTAACAACACTCAACCCTAGTTGAGGAGCTCTTAAGAGTGGCGGTCTCAGCACAACAACTCTCCAGAATGAGAGGAGACCTAGCTGCACTCAACACTAGAGACACTTAGTGAGGCTTGAGAGAGAGCCTACACATTAATACTGCCTAAGCGGAGCTCTGCAGAGCGGAGGCTTCAGCAGAATGACTCTATTAAACGAGAGGAAACCTAACAACACTCAATCCTAGTTTAGGAGCTCTTAAGAGTGGAGGTCTCAGCATAACGATTCTCTAAACAACAAAGAGCCTACAAACTCATATTACTGCCAAAGACGGAGTTCTGAAGAGTGGAGGTTTCAGCAGTATGACACTCTTTAAACGAGAGGAAGCCTAACAACACTCAGCCCTAGTAGAGAAACTCTTAAGAGTGGAGGCCTCAGCATGACGACTCTCTAGAACGAGAGGAGGCCTGACTAAACTCAGCGCTAGAGACAGTTAGTGAGGCTCACAAAAAAGGGCCTACACAACAAAAGTACTGCCTAAGCGGAGCTCTGGAAAGCGGAGGCTTCAGCAGAATGACTCTCTTAAATGAGAAGAAACCTAACAACACTGAATCCTAGTTTAGGTGCTCTTAAGAGTGGAGGTCTCAGCATGATGACGCTCTAGAATGAGAGGAGACCTGGCTACACTCAACGCTAGAGGCACTTAGTGAGGCTCAAAAAGAAAGAGCCTACACATTAATACTGCCTAAGCGGAGCTATGCAGAGTGGAGGCTTCAGCAGAATGACTCTCTTAAACGAGAGGAAGCCTAACAACACTCAATCCTAGTTTAGGAGCTCTTAAGAGTGGAGGTCTCAGCATAACGACTCTCTAAAGCAAGGGGAGACCTAGCTACACTCAATGCCAGAGGCAGTTAGTGCTGCTCAAAAAGAAAGAGCTTACAGACTCATACTACTGCCTAAGCGGAGCTCTGGAGAGCGGAGGCTTCAGCAGAATGACTCTCTTAAACGAGAGTAAGCCTAGCAACACTCGATCCTGGTTGGGGAACTCTTAAGAGTGGAGGTCTCAGCATAATGACTGTGGAGGTCTCAGCATAACGACTCTCTAAAGCAAGAGGAGACCTAGCTACACTCAACGCCAGAGGCAGTTAGTGAGGCTCCAAAAGAAAGAGCCTACAACTCATACTACTGCCAGAGACGGAGTTCTGAAGAGTGGAGGCTTCAGCAGAATGACTCTCTTAAACGAGAGGAAACCTAACAACACTCAATCCTAGTTTAGGAGCTCTTAAGAGTGGAGGTCTCAGCATAACGTCTCTCTAAACCGAGAGGAGACCTAGCTACACTCAACGCCAGAGGCGGTTAGTGAGGCTCAAAACGGAAGAGCCCACAACTCATATTACTTCCAAAGACGGCGCTCCGAAGAGTGGAGGCTTCAGTAGGATGACTCTCTTAAATGAGAGGAAGCCTAACAACACTCAGCCCTAGTAGAGAAGCTCCTAAGAGTGGAGCGCTCAACCTTGGTAGGGGACCTCTTAAGAGTGGAGGTCTCAGCATAACAACTCCCTAAAGCGAGAGGAGACCTAGCTACACTCAACGCCAGAGGCAGTTAGTGAGGCTCCAAACAAAGAGCCTACAAACTCATATTACTGCCAAAGACGGAGTTCTGAAGAGTGGAGGTTTCAGCAGTATGACACTCTTTAAACGAGAGGAAGCCTAACAACACTTAGCCCTAGTAGAGAAACTCTTAAGAGTGGAGGCCTCAGCATGACGACTCTCTAGAACGAGAGGAGACCTGACTACACTCAGCGCTAGAGACAGTTATTGAGGCTCACAAAAAAGGGCTTACACACCAAAAGTACTGCCTAAGCGGAGCTCTGTAGAGCGGAGGCTTCAGCAGAATGACTCTCTTAAATGAGAGGAAACCTAACAACACTCAATCCTAGTTTAGGAGCTCTTAAGAGTGGAGGTCTCAGCATAATGACGCTCTAGAACGAGAGGAGACCTGACTACACTCAGCGCTAGGGACAGTTAGTGAGGCTCACGATAGAGCCTACATACTAATAGTACTGTCTAAGAAGAGCTCTAGGGAGCGGAGTACACTGCATAATGACTCAAAAAGCTAGAGTACTGAGCTAGGAGTACTAACCATGCTCCTAAGTTCGAAACAGAGCTCTAGGGAGCGAGCACTCAGCATAACAACCCTCTAATGCGAGGGGAGTGCAATCATCCACCCTTATGGATCAGCGTACTCAGTACAAAGACCCTCAGGTGAGGGGAGTATTTGAAAGCTCGACCTGAAGAGCGACTTATCAAGGAGGCCCACAAGAGCCTAACAGCCTAACAGTCACAGAGCTCTGTTGAGAGAACACTAGGAACTGTGATCTCAGCATAGCGACCCTCAAAGGGAGGGGAGCTACCAGGCTCAAGAACAGCTGGTCAGGGAGGCTCACAGAGAGACTCACAACCTGAAATAACTGCAAAACAAAAATACTAGGGAGCAGAGTTCTCAGCATAGCAGAAACCATGCTCAACCTAAATACACGTACCTAGGCTGAGAGAATGAGGAGGCTCAGAGGAGGCTCAACCAAGAGCCTAACAACTCAAAAAGCTTGCTATTACACCAAGTCAGGAGCCTCCTTCACCAATAATGTAGATATCCCACATTATACACAGTTCCTATTCTGTAAAAATAAAAAGAAACCAAAAAGGAATTCTGAAAGGGAAAGCACTCCTCGTCAGATTCCTTCCATGCCCCGCCTACAAACCCCGTGATCGGTCTGATTAACAGCCTCGGCAGCCGCAAGACCCGAAACGCGGGTGAGAGGCGTTCAATTCTCAAAGAGAATCAGGCATACAGGCATTCTCAATGCGATCAAATCTTACAGCGTGGCTATATCTCCCTTGAGAGCCAAACATACTCTGTTCAAACACTAAATTCTCTCAAGAATCAGGCAAGAACAGAAACCGCCGCGAATGCATTGCATTAAGCTTGTTCAACTCCCTCGAGAGGCAAACGCGCTCGTGCAAACGCTGACAAAAACTCAAATACAGACCTCTGTTCTAGTAGTTCCGCGAATGCAAACAGTGAGTGCATACTTATCTCTCGTGAGTCAAACGTATGTGCTTCCGTACACAAGGCTTGAAGACAAAGAAGAAGATGACGTTTTCTGCAGGTGCTCTTTTATACCCGCACTCGCTTTATTGTTTACGTCATAGGCTGCCGCCTGCCAATGTCAAGTTCATTGTCGTTTTTTCATTCATGCTTCAGACACCGGTCACGCTGGAGGCGTTCCCCTAGCGCCCTCTAGAGGACGCAGCATGGAGTTCCCTTTCGAAAGGGAAGCATTTTTTTTTAGTGTTTAGGATTCTGGGGAAAAAAAAAAAAACTTCCCACTAAAAACGTTATAAGAATGTTAGGGGATAATGTTCTAATAATGTTGTGACTAAACATTTATAGAAGGTCATCACAGAACTTTTTTAGGGTGTTTTTAGAGAATGTCATCCTACCTTTTAGAAGAACGTTCTAAGAACAAAAATAAAACTAAAAACTTTATACGAATGTTACGGAATACTGTTTTAACAATGTTGTCACTAAACAATTTTAGAATGTTTTTAGAGAATGTTATCCTATCTTTTGAGAGAACATTCTGGGAACAAAAATAAAATACCCGCTAAAAACTTTATAAGAATGTTAGGGAATGATGTTCTAACAATGTTATCACTAAACATTTTTAGAATGTTTTTAGAGCATGTTATCCTATCTTTTTGAGAGAACGTTCTGGGAGCAAAAATAAAACTACCCGCCAAAAACATTATAAGTTATCACTAAACATTTTTAGAATGTTTTTAGAGAATGTTATCCTATCTTTTGAGAGAACGTTCTGGGAACAATAATAAAACTACCGCTAAAAACATTGTAAGAATATTAGGGAATGCTGTTCTAACAATTTTATCACTAAACATTTTTAGAATGTTGGAAGAGAATGTATCCTACCTTATAGGAGAACGTTCTGGGAACAAAACAAAAAAAAATACCCGCTAAAAACATTGCTAGAACAATCCATGGTAATGTTCTTAGAACATTTTTAGAACAAAAAAACTCTAGCTGGGATGTACTTGTGAGGTCATTTTGTCAGAATTGATTTCTGAACATCTTCCATCATCTATTGGAGTGTCAGTTCAGGCATTAGGTAGGAATGACTGAGATCTTTAACAGTGACACATAAACAGAAGGGGGTGAATGAGACAGACCTTTGATGTGTCAAGACAGATTATTTCACTTGCAATTCACAAAATGTTAATCATATCAAAGAAAAATAATCATTAAAGTAACAATATCTTACATGTTTTCTTCCAGCCTTATTGCCCTGTGTGTCCAACGTGTGAGCAGCATGTAGTGTTAACAAACGTGACTGCGAAATGGTGATTCGACACTCAGCTATCCAATGAGCTACCACCTCCTACAGACAGAAGCAAATCATATTATTACAACTGAACAACAACAACAAACGGACTACATTACATACTTTAAATCAAACCAAAATTACAGGATTGATGCATGAGGTACAAATACACCAGTTGCAATGAAATCCTCTTCCACTGGGTGTCAGTAATGCGCTGTTTGATCTGAGGTAAGGCCAGTCACACATATGAGTGGATTTCAGAAGATTCCTCTGGCAATTTTTATTGGCCTGATTTTATTTTTTTAAATGATAATAATGGGTTGTACATCACAAAAAACATATCTATTCTTCCTTCATATAAAACAGATCCAAGATAGCACACAACAATAAGCACATAAATCACATACGTCTACGTACGTGTTGGTAAAGTCTTTCCAAAGGCTTGTCTATGGGCTATGCATTGGCATAACAACTCCAGTACCCACTCTGCCAGCCCCACAGCCCTCATGCAGTGATGAAGTCTACCTGGCCCCAGCTGTCCCTGAGCAATCTCAAAGCCCCGCTCTTCACCTACAACCAACCAATCATAGAGCAAACAATTAATCTAACTAATGAATCAGTGAATCAAATGCCAACCTGGCATTAATTAGACTGCAATAATAATAATAATATAACAAGCACACATCTATGTATGGCAAATTGACTAAGTCATTTTATAAACAAAAAAAAAACAAATAGTGAATACCCACAAGGTAATTTCATTTGTTTAATCAATATCTATTATGGTTTAATAAATTAATTTAAATTAATTTCTAGTATTCCACTAAATCAATCAATCAATCAATCAAATAATCAACCAAGTTTTTGTGGACTCATTAGTCTGCAGAAAGTGTACACACATACAGTGGGGTGAGTACATGCACAGACCAACACACACACACACACACACACACAAAGATTTTAATAAATGAATCTCACCAAGAAGAATGTTGGAAACAGGAACCCTCACATTATCAAAGTGGATCTCAAAGTGGCCACCATGAATGGCATCTACAGAGATAAACAACATT
>NW_015557094.1:191249-194711 GCF_001515605.1 Sinocyclocheilus anshuiensis | reverse complement strand
AGTTTAGACACATGCCACACATGATGAGGAGAGGCCAGCAGGGAAGGAGATCTGTAATTAAGAGCAGTTTGATGGTATTTCCTATAGCAACATGAGCGATCAGCTTCATTGTCAGGCTTTGTGGGACCTCCTGTGTCGTTGGAGTGTGTCTTAAGTGAAAGTCCAAATCCCCTCTACCACCCAAACGTGAGTACATGCACAGACCAACACACACACACACACACACACACACAAAGATTTTAATAAATGAATCTCACCAAGAAGAATGTTGGAAGCAGGAACCCTCACATTATCAAAGTGGATCTCAAAGTGGCCACCATGAATGGCATCTACAGAGATAAACAACATCTCACTCTAGTAAAAGCAAAGGAACCCTCAGAAGGCCCACAATACAATCTTCAACCTGTGTTGATAGCATACTGGAAAAGATACGATGGTGGAAAGACAGAAGTAGAAACACAGAGAGAATCAAACAGAGGATGATGAGAGAATGAGTGCTGAGATATGGGTGTGGAGTCATAGTGAGTCAGGACCTTTAAAGGTGGGGTATGTATTTTTTCAAAAACGCTTCAGAAAACGAGTCGGGCCGAGTTAGAGAGCTCTCAGTGCACAGGATGGACATTAGCCGAGCCGAGTGACGACAGAAAGATAGAGATGGCGGATAAAAAACTAAAGAGCAAAAACGTCTGCGGAACAAAAGAAGGCTTACGATAAGGCAAGAAGTAGAACCCGTATAAATTTCGGATCAGCTTTCCAGCGTTGGAGAAATTCAAGGAGCGGGAAGGCCTGCGATTGGACGCCGAGGTTGCTTTGTTTCTTCTCGATAGGTGAGTAACATTGGTTTTACTTTGTTTCACAGAACTAATATATGCTGGCTTTTGCTTGAATATGCTCAAGTGTCATTTGTTCAGCTTGTTTGCTCATCTGCAATCGTATTGTCGTTCCCTTCAGCTATGATGAAGACACATTAATTTCCACACCCTATAAGCCTGGAGTGTCTAAACCTCCTCCACTGTCTGTTTCAAGTGTCAGCTCCCAAAGTGTGTCCGAAAAGTAAGATAATATGTTTAATATTGTCTTTTTACGTTCAGTTGATATTCTCTCCAAAATGGTGCTATGGTGACGCGGATGAGGCGCATTGTTGAATAAAGTCGTTATTTTTGTTTTATTTGTGTACAAAAAGTATTATCGTCGCTTCATAAAATTCACATTGACCCACTGATGGCAGATGGACTATTTTGACCATGTCTTTCATACTTTTCTGGGCCTTGACAGTGTTATTTACTTGGCAGTCAATGGGACAGTCACAAGCCTCCCGGTTTTCATCCAAAATATCCTAAATTGTGTTCCGAAGACGAACGAAGCTTTTACGGGTTTGGAACGACATGGGGGTAAGTGATTAATGACAATAACATTTTTGTGATGTGCTCCACAAACAAGTTCACGGAAAGGAAACCAAGATGACAGAAAGCGCATTCTTTTTGTTTCCTTTATTTTACAAAAGTACAATGTTCTGTCTTTATTGTGAGTGTATACAAATAAAAGTAAACAGTTTGTAGTTTGGAATGATGCTGTTACTATTTCTGTATGACCAACAATTATGGAGTATTTTATGTTTCCGCTGTTCGGTTGTGCCAGCGCCTCACAGACACAAACAACATATTCTAGCATTGCAAAATTGACATTGCAGCCTGTTCAGTATTAAAATAAAATAGTCAAAAACATATAAAAAGTTACACTGCTCAATTTAAACAGTTGGTGGTACAGTGTTTGTGTGTGTGTATAGCAGTATAAGGGACACTCAAAATAATGTGCTGTTATTTAGCCTATGTATATATATATATATATATATATATATACATATATATATATATACAGTATGATTTTAGCAAATGGCTGCAATATAACAAAGAGTGAAAAATTTAAGGGGGTTTGAATACTTTCCGTACCCACTGTATATATTAGGGCTGTCAACGTTAATGCATGCAATTAATTTTACAATCCTTAACATGTTAAAATAATTACTGAAGCACAATTTCTATTCTAACCCTTTAACCCAATTTTGCTTTTCTGTTTGCGATCAGATCATTTTAAGCCACTAAACTCCAGGTAAGTTTTCAGTCCAATGATCCAGTAAGCGAATGCATTCAAACAATCCGTCCAAAACAGCGCTAATATAAAGGAAACAAGGCTGATTACATCAGAGATTGCAGAGAGAACAGAGACTTGCGTTGCGTTTTCAGTGAATTATTCATTTCAGTGTGTTTCGCTATAAAATACGAGCTCTGTCATATTCTGTGATTGTCTCTGAAGAGCGCGAGCCCTCACACATCGCGCTGTGTGAAGTACAGACTGAGCGGATTGTCAACACATCCCACCACTGTATGGCCAGATGAGACGCAAACTACATTTTCTTGACTGGATAACCAGTGTCTCACTAGCAATGTTTTGATGGATGAAGACTGCAATCAAGGTAAAGACAATTGAGGTGGCGTACAGGAGTCGTACAGTAAGCACAGACATTTCCGTACATTCGCTTTGTTTCCACACACATTCACGATAATGTTTTGATTTGTCATGTGTGTTGCTGTGTTTAGTTATTGTGAATGGATACGTGCACTGTGTAGATATATGCAGTCAGCAGGCAGTTGATTTAGTTTTTTTTTTGCCATCTCCATGTGGTGCTGTTCGGTATCGCAACTTGACTTCTCTAAAATATAAAAAAGCTCTTTGCTTTTGCACTATACAATTCAGATTTTTTTTTAGCATTTTTTTTCTTTTTATATGTGCTTATATGGGCTCTACATTTATTTTATATAATTTTATTAATTATATATTATCATTACCATTTTGCAGCAGATTGACAACCCTAATATATATATATATATATATATAGGTACACAGGATATTTTGACAGTAGAACAATTGACCAATTTGGAGTAGACATCACAGTTACATCACATTCAGCTGCGCGCACATTGTGTTGGCAGAAAAACGTCTCGGTTACGTATGTAACCCTCGTTCCCTGAAGGAGTCCTGAAGGAGGGAATGGAGACGTCATGTCGGTGACCGACGAATTGGGATCTCGCTTAGAGAGACCAATCAACTTCGAGTGTAAACTAAATGAGCCAATGCACAGCGTGAGCATAAAAAGGCAGCAGGTGCAACGCATACCAGGTTTTCACTGAGGAGCCGAGCCGGTGATCTGGCCGCTCAGCGGTGGTACAGCAGCCGTGGCGACGGGACGGGACGTGACGTCTCCGTTCCTTTCTTCAGGGAACGAGGGTTACATACGTAACCGAGACGTTCCCTTTCAGTCGGTCACTCCGAGTCACGTCGATGACCGATGAATTGGGATCTCACTTAGAGAGACCAATCCACTTCGAGTTTATACTAAACAAGTCAATGCACACTGGCATGTGATGATTGCATCCAGCTGCCGCTGATCGCAGCACGAGAATA
>NW_015557094.1:189472-189847 GCF_001515605.1 Sinocyclocheilus anshuiensis | reverse complement strand
CGGCGTAACTGCCGCTGCAGCTGCCATATGCCCAAGGAGCCTCTGAAATAATTTCAGTGAGACCGCTGTCCTGCCCTTGAACGAATTCAAGCAGTTCAGCCCCCACCGCGCACGTTCCTCTGTGACCGAATCGACCGAATCCAACTCCGTACCAAGAAAAGAGATCCTCTGCGTCAGGGAGAGTTTGCTCTTTTCCCAGTTGACCTGAAGGCCCAACCGGCTGAGGTGCGAGAGCATCAAGTCCCCGTGTTCGCACAACTGATCCTGAGACTGACCTAGTATGAGCCAGTCGTCGAGATAGTTGAGAATGTCTTCTTTTGTGAAGACACAGGGCGACAGGGACAGCCCAAAGGGCAGGACCTTGTAATGATATAC
>NW_015557094.1:189031-189423 GCF_001515605.1 Sinocyclocheilus anshuiensis | reverse complement strand
GCCGGGCGAACTGAATCGCATAGCCGAGGCTGATGGTCCGCAGAAGCCAACGAGACGGGTTGGGTAGGGCTAGCCAGGCACCCAGATACCATGCAAGCGGGACCAGCGGAACCATCACCGTACCCGCAGTGGGGCAGCAAGGTGGAATGCAGGGACCCAACTCAGGCGGCTTGTGACCGGACCGAAGAGGGGTCTGAGTGTGCTGTGCAACGCTTACCTGGTTCCACAGTTTGGCAGAGGGTGCGTGAGTAGGGCCTTTGTTGATGCTCTCAAAACGCCTGCTGCTGCCTGCTGGCGATGGAGGAGGATGAGTGTGGTCCGGTGTGGTCTGCTCTCTCGTCGAGATTTTGCAGATTCTCCACCCGGCCCTCCTCCGGGGGAGGGAGAGGTGC
>NW_015557094.1:183413-188199 GCF_001515605.1 Sinocyclocheilus anshuiensis | reverse complement strand
GGTTCCATATGTAGAGACCTAAGTGGATCCCATATGTGTAAAGTCCACGGTATAGCCTCAGAGCCCGTGTTTTCCCGGCAGACTTCTGCATTGTCCAAGAGAGTTACAATCACCTCTAATCTTCCATATGCACCTAAACGGTTGTTCATATGTGTAAGTGCTCCTGAAACCTCCTTCGGGAAGGATGGGGCTTCCTCAATGTTCCTGTGCCAAGTGGAACGGGTATGTTTTCCCAGTGTGACTGGCCTTCTTGTTGCGAGCCCCGGCCTACCGATGTGCATTGGCTCGTTTAGTTTACACTCGAAGTGGATTGGTCTCTCTAAGCGAAAATCCCAATTCGTCGGTCACCGACATGACTCGGAGTGACCGACCGAAAGGGAACACTGGGAACAAGTGAGGAAACGGGTAAATTCCATGGAATAAGAGAAAAAAATATACTGTTGTGCCTTTGGATGTCAGAATCGGAATGCAAATATTTTTTATAGAATACTGTTGTCAAAGACACCATTTGAAGCTAAATGCAGACGTTTACATGGACAGGATGGACATGTACTCGATTATAGTGGAGAGTTTGACAAATCCATATATGGAGTAGGCCTCCTGATCAACAAAGCCAATAAGGGATCTGTGCTTGAATGCCGCCCTATTTCTAGCAGACTAATTTCCATCAGACTGAAAGCATCCCCCTTCAATATCACAATTATTCAAGTCCACGCCCCAACAAGTGATCATGATGATGAAGAAATAGAGAAGTTCTACACACGGCTCCAGAATATAAATAAACACGGTCAGCAGGACAGACATCCACATCATCCAAGGAGACTGGAATGCAAAAGTAGGCAAAGAGGCACTGAAAGTCTGGAAAGATCATTGTGGACCTTTGTGCAATGAAACTACTAATGAAAGAGGGAGATGACTGCTGGAGTTTGCCAGTTACCTGGTACTAGTCAATACCCTAGGTGAACATAAAGCTGGACATGGCACGCACCTGATGGAGCTCATCGCAACCAGATTGACTATATACTGGTCCAAAACCGTTTCCGATCTGGCATCAACAGAGCAAAAACAAGGACATTCCCAAGGGCTGGTGTTGGGAGTGACCACGATCTGGTGATAATGAACTTCCGTGTGAGCCTGAAGAAAATCATTAAGCCAAAGAACAGCAGGATCAAATTTAACCTTGAATGACTGACTGACCCAAACATCTGTGAGTCCTTTCGAGCCACAGTTGGAGGAAAATTTGCACCACTCTTAACCCTTTAGGCGCCAGGGATTTTTGGAAAAATGCAGGATTTTGACATCAAGATTTCAAAAGCTTGTGGCTTGAAAGTGCTTTGTGTTTTTTTATCCTCATTCCAAATGATCAAAAAAGAGGAAACCAACAATAAAACAGGAGAAAGTACTAAATTATTGCTATATTACTATACTCTATAGTAGTAAAACGCATTTGAACAGTAGCCTACTTTTTGATCAGTTCATCAGTAATATTCAGGAAATAATAGATATTGAATGGATGTTTGAACTTATTTGCATGTTTTTTTTTTTTGTCTTTTTATCCTCATTCCAAATGATCAGGAAAAGAGGAAATCAACAGTAAAACAAGAGAAAGTAGTAAATTATTACTATATTACTGTGCCATTGTAAAATGCATGTGCCTATTTATTGATCAGTTGACCACCTATCTGCCCAATCAGGTATCTGCCTCTCATTGCATGGCACAGCACACTCCCACCTCTTTGGGGCACTGGATCCAGAGCCTCTCTGACTGGATCCAAAGAGCTAGTGCTACTTCCAGCCCTATTTCTCCTACCCCTGCTGCCTCTACCTCTAGCAATAGCTCTCCTATGGACACTACGACCCCGTCCACCCCTGCCACCCCATCCCCGTTGGGCAAAGGGTCGAAATGATCACTTGTTTGTGCTTCGTGAACACTCTCGCCTTGCACGGCGGCACCATTGCGCTGCAAAGATGTACCGGGAGAAGCGCGATTATTAGATGACCGACTGTCATTTCCAAAAGGCAAATATTCCCCTTCAGAGTCAGAATTGGCGAATAACATTTGCAACACATCCTCACGGTACATCTTTTTATTAGCCATTTGGCGATTTTCTCTCACAAATCTCACAATTTACTCGCACACTATGAACTGAACTGCTTCCGCATCAATGACACGATAGCTCACTTGCTCTGCTATTTCCTGAAACACTTTGAATAGGAACATGACGAAATTTTGGTCTAGAATCGAAGTACTACATGTCTGCCATCTAGTGGTAGGGAATACAAATGAGATATTACACCATATTAGGAACTACAGTCTATTTTATTAAGTATGACGTCTTGTCGCAATTTTGTGACTTTGGCGCTTAGAGGGTTAATGATTGATGAGGACGTTGAAGCTATGACAACTACCTTCAACACAGTCAGGAGAGAAACTGCCAAAGACATCATTGGCCTCCATCGCTCAAAGAACAAACCTTGGATTACAGAAGAGATTCTTGAAATTTGTGACACCCAGAGAGATCTCAAAAACTGTAGGCACACAACTGGGAGAGCAGAATACCATGAAATCAATAAAAAGATCAGAAAAAAAACATGAAGAAGGCTAAAGAAGACTGGATAGGACAGCAGTGCACAGAAATAGAGAATAGTTTAAAAAAGAACAACAGCAGAAAAGCATTCCAAATTGTGAAAGACCTAACCAAACAAAACCATCAAAAGTCAGTACCATACTAGGTAAAGACCGGAAATGCCTTACAGAAGCAAGTGACATTACAGGCCGATGGACTGAGTACTGTCAAGAACTCTATAACTATCAGACCAAAGAAGACCCAGAAGTGCTTGAGGTACCAGAGTCCTCAAATGATGACAACTTCCCCATTCTCAAAGAAGAGGTTGAGGCAGCAGTAAGATCGCTGAATAGTGGGAAGGCAGCTGGAATAGACAACATCCCAGTTGAACACATCAAGAATGGAGGGGAACCAGTGACAGAGATACTAACAAAAATCTGCAACAAGATCTGGTACAAAGGTGAATGGCCAGGAACATGGACCCAATCACTAATTATAACCCTACCCAAGAAAGGTAATCCTCAGCTGTGCCAGAACTACAGAACTATCAGTCTGATCAGCCATGCAAGTAAAGTGATGCTTAAGATCATCTTGAGCAGACTAAAGCCTCAAGCAGAAGAAATTATTGCTGAAGAGCAGGCTGGTTCGCAGATGGAAAAGTACCACAGAACAAATATTCAATCTCAGATTCCTGTGTGAAAAGTACTCACAATACCAACAAGACTTGTATCATGTCTTCACAGATTTCAAAAATGCTTATGATAGAGTCTGGCATGATGCTTTATGGCCAACAATGAAGAAGTACAATATGGGACAAAAGCTAACCAACGCCATCAGACAGCTGTATGCTAAGGCCAGCAATGCAGTAGTCATCCAGGGCTCTATGGGACAGTGGTTCCGCACAACAGTAGGTGTACGGCAAGGTTGCCTTCTGTCACCCATGCTCTTTAACATATACTTAGAGGGCATCATGAGCGAGGCCCTATAGAACCACTGTGGCACAATCAGCATTGGAGGACGAAATATCACCAATCTCTGATTTGCAGACGACATTTATGGACTAGCTGGTAGTGAAGCTGAGCTGGCCACCTTAGTGAAAAACCTGGATGAAACATCTTCTAGGTTTGGCATGGAGATAAGCGCTGAATAGAGAAAGTTGATGACAAATAGTGACAAGCAGATCAGTACCAAGATTGAAGTCAGAGGACAAGAACTGGAAACTGTGAGTCATTTCAAATATTTGTGCTCTATCATCAGTGAAGAAGGGTCAAATACAGAAGCTTTAGCAAGAGCAGTGCAAACAACAGCAGCTATGTCAAAGCTGAAACCTGTATTGAGAGACAAAAAATATCTCTCTAAAAACAAAACACTTGTCCTCTCAGTCTTCTTATATGCCTGTGAGTCCTGGACCCTTCACAGCAGAGTTGCAACAAAGAGTTCAGGCACTTGAAATGAGATGCTATAGAACCATCTTTGGCATCTCTTACAAGGACCACATCACAAATGAAACAATGAGGAACATCATCAGGCGTGAAGACGGCCAGTATGAAGATTTCCTCACTGCTGTAAGGGAAACAGGTCAATTTAGCTCAAAGGGAATCATTTAAGATTTTAAAGGGAATTTGGACAGAATCACTGTTTTACGGCTGATCACTGAGACGGCCAGTGATTCATTGAACGGGCCGTATAAAATCAACTCTGCAATGGATATTTATATCCAAAATATAGTGAAAACACTATTAATTAGCACAGTAACAAGATCGGCAGTTTAAGACATTAACTTGTAAGCACAAAACACAAGATACTTCTCTTTTGAATATAAATAAGGCTTTATTGGATAAATCTAAGACATGTAAACTAATCTAACACATGAACACACGCATTCACACATTCACCCAAGTTGCAGAAAGCGAGAAAGTAAGGAAAGAATGAGTTTAAGGAAATGAAAATGTGAAATCCCAAGTTTACAGCAATATGTGCAATTGCATAGATCTGAACAACCATCAATCACTTAATTAACCCTCGCATTGAGTTCCTCAATGAGGTTAAAATTATAATAAGTGCACCAGTTCAGCTAGAATCTGGAAGTACTTGCGTTGTGTGCGGGGTTCCCTTCCTTGTCTGGTTGCCAAAAGGGGTTTCCCGAGGTTGCTGATTGGCTGGAAGTTCAGTCTTGGGAAGCCAGTGGTTGGGCGTTGGCTGACGACGCGGAGTTGTGG
>NW_015557094.1:182379-183309 GCF_001515605.1 Sinocyclocheilus anshuiensis | reverse complement strand
CATAGCTCAAAGCTATGACTAAAAAGCCGCATGGCTAAAAGTGATGACTAAAAGCACATAACTAAAAAAGCAATGATTTGATGGTGTCCTGAGTATTTAAACTAGGCTTTTGGACACATCCCAAATGGTGCCTTGACTAATTAGATATTGTCTTTGATCGAGGTGTTGTATATTTCTCCTCCCAATACATAAATCAACGTGTCATCTCATCAGTCACATGGTCCGAGTTTTCCCGCTCTTGCAGAGTATAATTTTGGACATGATTTCTATAACAAGAGTATGATACATTTGACGAAGAATTGATTGGAAGAAACGTTTCAAGCAAGACGATTCAAACACACACATACTAAACATGAATATGAACCCTTAAGCTATTCAGTAGTTATCAAAAAGACATACACAATACGTGATTAAAACATGATAGTCTAATGTGTGAGTTACATACATGATATGGAGTTAAGCAATGGACTGATATTAGTTTATAAGCCTTTTTGAGTTCATCTTTGGTGCATGGAAAGGCAGTTTCTGTGCCATTCTGTGGCTGAGGACATGTTCTGTGAAGACCAGAGATTAAGAGGTCTGTAAGGAATCTCAGTCTGTTCTTTGACTCCGAGGTGGGGGGAAAAGTCAATCCGAAGAGCTTGTGATCATTATCACTGGTTTACATGTGATGGTCATGCTGTGCATCTCTTTTGACCATTAATCTTGATTACTTGCCCCAAAATTGGCAATCTCCTTGGAATTGTCAATAAGTGTTCTTTTGTTTAAATGCTGTGAGCTACTCAAAGCTGCTAGTTGGTTCAGGCTTGTGGGGCCAAGATCTGATTTACAAACATCCTGTGTCTTGGGTCTCTGTGGAATTTGGCTCCTCATGTTTCAACCATGTTTTGACCAAATCTTAGATTGTCTGATTCGGTCTGATACCCTACA
>NW_015557094.1:177275-182115 GCF_001515605.1 Sinocyclocheilus anshuiensis | reverse complement strand
AAAGAAATTCTTTTTTTTTTCAATTGAATGTTGTTATCAAGAAGGTAAACAATATTATTAAATCTCTGTTATAGACACAAGAATGCAATAATAATGTTGATATCTCTTTTCTTAGTCTGACAGGATTGACACCGTACACCTTACAGTTGGGCTGCTCACCAGGGAGGCTGCAAAGGCGACAGTTGTTCAACACTAATCTCTATTGAATTGATCTCAGCGTTGGATGAGATGTTAAAATTTGGATTGCGTTGCGAAGGCGACAGTTGTTCACCACTTATCTCTATTAAATTGATCTCAGCGTTGGATGAGATGCTAAAATTTGGATTGCGTTTCCAAATGTAGGGAGGTTAGGAAGAACGAAGGAGGGGTTGATTACAATCAAATTCATAAGGATGATTCGTCTTCTTCGACAAGATTGTGTATTTCATTCACATAGAATCGATTGATAGAATCTTACAGGTCCCTACACATGTGAAGTGTAAAGAGGAAAGAAAGCAGGAGAGACGAACATCCTGTGTCTTGGGCCTCTGTGGAATTCGTCTCCTCGTGTTTCAACTGTTCTTTATCAAATCTTAAATTGTCTGATTCGGTCTGATACCCTACACTGCAGTTAGAAAGAAAAAGCTGAAATGGTACGGACATGTTGTCAGTAGGCATGGGCCGATTCCCCTGGAACTTACGCGATCGGCAACCGGCCGTTTTTTGTCTTATATGGCAACTCGTCTCTGTTCTGGACTTGCACAAACTGTGTTGCAATGCAATCATTTTCCAAAATGTCATTAATGTGAAAATATGAAGTCTATAAATGCCCGTTAACAGAGGCCAGAGATGCTGAAGACGGACGCAAAGAGAAAAATATTGTAGCAGGCAGATCACTCACTGTTCATAATGCACAAATTATTGGATGAAAATCCTCAATATTGATTTGGGGGTTTATATGAATGTGTTTCTGAGGGGAACTGACTGTCTTCAGAAAAGTTTACGTGGTATTTTCTTTTCATCTCGTCTCTGTATAGTTCATATTAAAGCAGTGTTTCAGCGCAGTGCTGATTTGTTTACAGCGGTAACCAAGGAAATACTGTATCTGGTGTTCCAGAAGTGCCTCCTGCTGTCAGAGAGTGAATATGCATCTCATTCAGAGCTTCTGCTGTTTGTTTCGTTCAGGCATGTAGTATAATTTCACAAAGCTAGTCAGAACATTCTGTTTTTTCTTCAAATTGGGTTATTATTAAATCAAATTATGTATATGAAATTATATAACTAAATTATATGAAATTATATAAATGATATGTATATGAATTACATAACTAAAATTAAATAACTGTAATTACAGATTTAGGTTAAATAAAGATGTCTTTATTTTTCTTCTTTTTAGGGAACAAATCAAAGCAAAAAGAAACAAATTCTACTGTTCCTAATATTCTGTATGTTGCTGAAAAACAAAATATATTGTGGTCAGTGGAAATTTTTTTTTTTTTTTTTTTACCCAGTCATTTAAAAATAAGACATTTTAGAGCTATAGCAACAATACCGTGATATTTTTGCTTAAGGTTATCATACCGTCAAAATCTCATACCGGCCCATGCCTAGTTGTCAGAGCCAAAAACCTGTCCACAACAATCCTCCAAGGTAGTGTCCCAGGTGGAAAAAAATTAGGCAGACAGAGAAAGAAGTGGGCTGACTACAGAATGGACCATGAAAAGCTTTGCAGAGATGCAGGCACTAGCACATGACCAAGACAAGTGGAGGGACATGGTCAGATGTTGAACAGGTCCACATCAGGTCATGGGACTGATGTTGATGATGATGAGAATATCAAAATCAACTGTGGGTGGTAGATCCTTTTCCTATTTAGTGCCCAAACTAAATAGGAGAGTTTGGGTACTAAATAGGAAAAGGATCTACCACCCGCAGTTGGAAACAGTTCAACTGATTCCAGTTGACCTAATTAATGCGGTCAACTGGAACCGGAACACTTCTCATAACACTCAATGTACTTGTTACATTGTAAGAAGAATGGCATCTACACTAATATTAGTCTGATTTATTCTTATTCCGAGGTCACCGTAGCCACCCAGATCCAGTCCATATCCAGATCAGATGGTCACTGCAGTCATCTGGATCCAGTCCGTATCCAGTCCAGATGGTGGATCAGCACCTAGAGACGACCTCTACAGCCCTGAATGTCAGAGGAGACCATGTCAACTAGATGAACCCTCGATCCCTTGTGAAGACCACGAGAACCAGACGAGTACTCTGCTCAATCTGACGTGCCTTGCAGCCTGGAATTTAAACACACCATGCTGGTTTCGTCTGGCCAGAGGAGAACTGGCCCTCCAACTGAGCCTGGTTTCTCCCAAGGTTTTTTCTCCATTTCTGTCATAGATGAAGTTTTGGTTCCTTGCCCCAGTCGCCTTTGGTTTGCTTAGTTCGGAACACAATTTCTGGCAACATTGTTGACGACTGCACAGACACTATTAGAAGAGAACTCAGCTGGACAATGACAAGACTGAATCAACAATGTACTGACTTTAACTGGTAAACTAACTGTTTTCTGTTCTCCTCTTGCATTATCAGCAAACATTTTTCCTGTAAAACACTGTAAAGCTTCTTTGACACAATCTGTATTGTATAAAGTGCTATATAAATAAAGGTGACTTGGTCCCACTTTATATTAAGTGGCCCTAATACATGTGTACTTACATAGTAACTAGATGTGCACATAGTATGTAACCACAGTGTAAGTACACATTGGTACATAGTATCTACAGCTGTAATGTTTGTGTAACTAAACATATGTAACAACACACTGAATGGTATGTGCAAATACAAATGTGTAACAGGACATTGGTAACAACACATTTTGGTAATGAAAGTACAAATGTGTAACAGGACTAACAGCACTTTTTGGTAAAGAAAGTGTTACACTTTATATTAAGTAAACAATTCCTATGGATTTACCATGTAATTACTCTGATGTTACAAAGCAGCGGCCAGTAAGTTCGGCTTTACATATAAATTGTGGTTGGTGTACAGAATGTTACACTTTATATTAAGTGGACAGTTCCTGAGGAGTTACCATGTAAGTACACTGGTATTACAGTGGTGTACCAACTTGAGATCCAACTCCTCCCACTACCCATCTCCACCCCCTGGATCAAATTGTTCCAATTACTCTTATACATATTGTTGTTACAAAATTTAGTTATATATGTCCTGTTACATATTTATACTTACACAAACCATTCAGAGGGTTGTTACATGTGTGTAGTTACAAAAATATTACAGCTCTAGATACCATGTACCAATGTGTACTTACACTGTGGTTACATACTACGTACACATCTAGTTACTATGTAAGTACACAGGTATTAGGGCCACTTGATATAAAGTGGGACCGGTGACTTTACTAGACTTGAATTGACTCCTGAAGTTTGCGGACAACACTACAGTCTGTGTCGAGTCTGCATATAGGAGCAAGGTTGAGAAGCTGGCTGTCTGTTGCAGTCATAACAACCTAGAGCTGAACAGACTCAAAGCAGTGGAGATGTCTGTGGGGATGTATGTCTTCACAATGTTTGTACTTTCTGGACTGGAAGCTCCTGACACCAAAACGAATTCCTTGTGTGTAAACACACCTGGCAATAAAGCTCTTTCTGAGTCTGATTTTGATTCTGGATGATGAAACGTACAATGTAATTTTGAAAGTACACAGTTTGTCATTTAACAGTATGTGTAACTTTTTGTTGTCGAATTAAAGAATTTGAATTCTATATCTAATATATTCTAATCTATATTCTATTTTAACTAAAGCCCTGGTATCTTTGGCTCATGTATTTACAAGAAGTAATAGGCCAATTGGCCTATTGACCAATAGGTGGCGCTGTTATCAAATCGATGTTGTGTGTTCTGTGTGAGTTGACATTGGCACACACAAAGTTTGGTGTCAAAATGCCGAAGCACTGCAGAGATACAGCCTCGTGTCATTTTGGCATCATGCCTCAAATTCGTTGCTGTGGTATGCGAAAACGGTTTTGTCTATAAACACAAAATCCATAACTGTTTGTCAGCATGGTCTGAAGATGATATGATTCGATTTTGGTGAAAATCAGACCAATGGTCTAGGAGGAGTTCGAAAAAGTAGGTTTTTAAAGAAAATCAAAATGGCAGACAGGAAGTTTGGCTGACTATGGCAACATTGGTATCACTGTTCTCAGCATGACCCAAGGAATCTATTAATACCAGTCTTATTAGAATAGGCAAAATTCACAGAAAGCTATTAGCATTTATTTTAAATTTCATTATAACCTTTGACCACAAGGTGGCACTTTCTCAAAATGTTTTGAGTACTTTCAAGTCATGGTCTCGATGGTACATACAAAGTTTCGCAATGGTACACCAATGCATTCGTAAAATATAGCATTTTACATCATAATACTCTATTGTAGTCAATGGCAATTTCATGTTTTGTTAAATTATAGCGCCACCAAGAGGCACAATCCCACCAAATTTTTATGTGTCCTTAGAGTGTGCCCATACATATGTGTTTCAAATTTGGTGAAAATATCTAATTTTCTTGAGATATTTAGACATGTTTATATGTGAGAAGTTTTAGACGTTTATATGTGAGAAGAAAAAAAATGACAGATGGCTGACTTTGTTTGCATTTTTTTGCCACTTACTATCAAAATTTTGGCAATTGGGCATTAGCGTATAGCCGGCAAGCTATGTTTTCGAATTTCCTACAGCGGTTTCGTGTCGATCGGAGTAACGATTTCGAAGATATTGGCAAATGTTTTTTAAGCACTAAAATACAACGTTGCACAAACCATAAGGCAAA
>NW_015557094.1:157115-162014 GCF_001515605.1 Sinocyclocheilus anshuiensis | reverse complement strand
CAGAATGTTACACTTTATATTAAGTGGACAGTTCCTGAGGAGTTACCATGTAAGTACACTGGTATTACAGTGGTGCACCAACTCCACCAACTTGAGATCCAACTCCTCCCACTTTACATATCCCTAAACCTACCCATTTCCACCCCTTGGATCCCATTTCCACCCCTAAACCTACCCATCTCCACCCCCTGGATCAAATTGTTCCAATTACTCTTATACATATTGTTGTTACAAAATTTAGTTATATATGTCCTGTTACATATTTATACTTACACAAACCATTCAGAGGGTTGTTACATGTGTGTAGTTACAAAAATATTACAGCTCTAGATACCATGTACCAATGTGTACTTACACTGTGGTTACATACTACGTACACATCTAGTTACTATGTAAGTACACAGGTATTAGGGCCACTTGATATAAAGTGGGACCGGTGACTTTACTAGACTTGAATTGACTCCTGAAGTTTGCGGACAACACTACAGTCTGTGTCGAGTCTGCATATAGGAGCAAGGTTGAGAAGCTGGCTGTCTGTTGCAGTCATAACAACCTAGAGCTGAACAGACTCAAAGCAGTGGAGATGTCTGTGGGGATGTATGTCTTCACAATGTTTGTACTTTCTGGACTGGAAGCTCCTGACACCAAAACGAATTCCTTGTGTGTAAACACACCTGGCAATAAAGCTCTTTCTGAGTCTGATTTTGATTCTGGATGATGAAACGTACAATGTAATTTTGAAAGTACACAGTTTGTCATTTAACAGTATGTGTAACTTTTTGTTGTCGAATTAAAGAATTTGAATTCTATATCTAATATATTCTAATCTATATTCTATTTTAACTAAAGCCCTGGTATCTTTGGCTCATGTATTTACAAGAAGTAATAGGCCAATTGGCCTATTGACCAATAGGTGGCGCTGTTATCAAATCGATGTTGTGTGTTCTGTGTGAGTTGACATTGGCACACACAAAGTTTGGTGTCAAAATGCCGAAGCACTGCAGAGATACAGCCTCGTGTCATTTTGGCATCATGCCTCAAATTCGTTGCTGTGGTATGCGAAAACGGTTTTGTCTATAAACACAAAATCCATAACTGTTTGTCAGCATGGTCTGAAATTCGATTTTTTCGATTTTGGTGAAAATCAGACCAATGGTCTAGGAGGAGTTCGAAAAAGTAGGTTTTTAAAAATGGCAGAAATGGCAGACAGGAAGTTTGGCTGAC
Organism: Sinocyclocheilus anshuiensis; assembly: GCF_001515605.1. Classification (NCBI taxonomy): domain Eukaryota; kingdom Metazoa; phylum Chordata; class Actinopteri; order Cypriniformes; family Cyprinidae; genus Sinocyclocheilus; species Sinocyclocheilus anshuiensis. The sequence continues at coordinate 160,790 of NW_015557094.1, read as the reverse complement.
TATGGCAACATTGGTATCACTGTTCTCAGCATGACCCAAGGAATCTATTAATACCAGTCTTATTAGAATAGGCAAAATTCACAGAAAGCTATTAGCATTTATTTTAAATTTCATTATAACCTTTGACCACAAGGTGGCACTTTCTCAAAATGTTTTGAGTACTTTCAAGTCATGGTCTCGATGGTACATACAAAGTTTCGCAATGGTACACCAATGCATTCGTAAAATATAGCATTTTACATCATAATACTCTATAATGGCAAATGGCAATTTCATGTTTTGTTAAATTATAGCGCCACCAAGAGGCACAATCCCACCAAATTGTCCTTAGAGCTTAGAGTGTGCCCATACATATGTGTTTCAAATTTGGTGAAAATATCTAATTTTCTTGAGATATTTAGACATGTTTATATGTGAGAAGTTTTAGACGTTTATATGTGAGAAGAAAAAAAATGACAGATGGCTGACTTTGTTTGCATTTTTTTGCCACTTACTATCAAAATTTTGGCAATTGGGCATTAGCGTATAGCCGGCAAGCTATGTTTTCGAATTTCCTACAGCGGTTTCGTGTCGATCGGAGTAACGATTTCGAAGATATTGGCAAATGTTTTTTAAGCACTAAAATGCAACGTTGCACAAACCATAAGGCAAAGTTCAGGAGTCTAAAACTCCCGTGAAAATAAGTCGACCAGACCCAAAGTTATAAGCATGTGAATATTTGATTTTACCACTAGGTGGCGCTGGCTCGAAACTTCTCAGGCTCCATCAGGGCATCGTGCTGATGACCCATGCCAAGTTTCGGAACGCGTTTCAATGCGTTCGTAAAATATAGCATTTTATTATAAAATTCAAAATGGCTGACGCCCAAAATGGCTGACCTGGGAAAATTGTGTATCATTTGACTCAGCATGCTGCACTGAATCTAAATGGTTCTGAATGGTTTGGCCAAACCATTCAGAAGTTCTAAGCAAAAATAAGCATTTTTCATATCTCCTGACCACTAGGTGGCACAGCGCCGAAACACTGCAGGTAGTCTCAGGTCATGCTTGTTATAACATGCACCATGTTTGGTCTCAATACGCCAAACCGTTGCGGAGATATAGCCTCAGATCAATTTTTGCATGCTTTTTTTTTTCGCTTTACGAACAAATACAAATAGCGAAAAAACTAAACCTTACATGTCCATTCGACTCGGCATGAGCCAAGGAATCAGAGGAAACATAAATTTTCCTTCAGTGCCTTACGGTTCAAAAGTTATTAGCATTTACATTAATTAAATTTTGGACAAGTGGTGGCGCTAGAGAGTTTGAGTTAGAGACTCCAAACTTGCTATGGTTAATATTGCGACTGTCCTCTATCAGTGTGCCAAATTTCAAATATGGGCTGCCATAGACTCAAGAGCGGAAGAAACGGAAGAAGAAGAAGAATAACGCCAATGGATACAATAGGGTCCTATGCACCTTCGGTGCTTGGCCCCTAATAATGATAATAATAATAATAATTGCTTAAATATTTGAATCTGGTGCTATTTCAATAAGTTTTTATGTTTAAGTTTTAATGTTTTATGTTGAAAAACACTCAATTATGACAAGATGACAATATTTTTGGTGAGTTTATAATGTAATACATTTCTCATAAAGTAAAAATAAGATCTTTACGTTTTGTGAAAATAATTACATTATGAAAATTTTATTACATTAATAATGTAATACTTATTACATTATACGCAGTTATTACAGTATGAATAGTTATTACATTATGAGTTGCTACAAGGTCACAATGTGGGATTTGGCATTTAATGATTCTTTCTGTAAAACTTTTTCTTTTTTTCTTTCTTGCACAACCATGTCTGCTTGTTCATTACTAATAATGCCCCTATGTCTTGGAATCCAGCAGAAAAGGATGTTGTATTTGAGTTATCAGAACTGACTTGCTTTGATTAATAGGTCAGCAATTATTGGATGATTTGTCTTCAAAGACCCCAGTGCATGCAGGCAGGATTTTGAGTCGGTAAACGCTATGAATTTCAATATGTTCAATATGTTAAGTGGTGAGGGGTCTCTTCTAGAGAGAGCTCTTTCTCATACTGGCATGGATTTTGCACATGCACTGCTGAGTGTAGCACAAGTTTCTATTGTACATGCACTGCAGTTGCTAGCATATGCATGCACTTACACAAAGCTGTAATAATTTACAGCAAAATGAAGCATGCACAGGCCTGGGGCCAATCTGTGATTCAAGGGACAGATGGGCATGTCCCACAATAATTATTTTCTTGTTTACTGTCCAGTATTCTGAAAGGCCATAAGAACATTATACTGCTCAGTTGACCATTTAAAGGAAAGAAAGAACAAACGAAAGAAAGAAGGAAAGATCATTAAAATTTGTTTTCAAAGTTCAAAGTTGTCTTATTTTCACATACAAATATATAAACATCCAGGGAAAAAAAACAGCATCATTATTTTACCAGTAAAAAAAAACAGCATCATGCAGTATAAATCCTAAAAATGTAATACATAATCTAGGACTGAATCAATCTTAATGGTGTGACTGCAGATATAAAAGGGCACCTGTGGAATACATCATCCTCTTCTTTGTCTGAAGGATATGCAGGCAGGAATGCCCGAAGCATGGCCAAGGGATGCAGCGTCTCGTGCCCTCCTTCTCGTAACCATGGTTACATGCATAAGCTGAGATATTCCTTTTCGAAAGGGAACATCACGCGCATCCCCTAGGGGCCGCTATGGGGAACGGAATACCCACGCCACCATGCTGAGGGATGAGTGCCTAATAACTGGCTAAGTTAAGACTCAGAGGAAATTCATCCCTGAGGCCACAGCAATAATCGCTGTGGCCAGAGCCTGAGCTATAAAGCATCTTACTGGCAGGCTAAACAACTCATCGTTTATTTGTGTGCGCACACAATACCGCGCTTTTGTAAAGTAATGAAAGCAAACAGGATGCGCTTTCTGCCGTCTCGGTCTGTGAACTTGAACGCGAAACTCTGTATATCTTTGCCTTACAGACATTAAAGGGGTCATATGATGTTGCTAAAGAGAACATTATTTTGTGTATTTGGTGTAATGAAATGTGTTTATGCGGTTTAAGGTTAAAAAAACTCCACATACTGTACATTATTGTTTCTTCTCTATGCCCCGCCTTTCTGAAACGCGTCGATTTTTACAAAGCTCATCGTTCTGAAAAGCGAGGTGTGCTCTGATTGGCCAGCTATCCAGTGCGTTGTGATTGGCCGAATACCTCAAGCGTGAGACGGAAATGTTACGCCCCTTACCATACTGTTGTATTCCCTCAGCGGCCAGCACGGATCAGCTCTAGGCATGATGAAGCGGATATCGTCCTCTTTTGGAAAGCCAAACAAAGTAGTTTTGTTTTCACAACAAAACACACGGCAACAACAATACTACAGAGAGAATCAAAGTTAGGCCTTCTTTCTTTGCGTGAACATTTGGGCGGTGTTCTGCAAATCTTCCCGCACAGTGACGTAGACGTGGGGGCGTGTTAGAACGAGCCATTTTAGGAGGGCGTGGACAAGTCTTAACTTTTATAAAGAATATCTCTTTGGATTTGAGACTTTAGTCTTTGCAACTTTACAGATCTTCTTTATGCACCAAGAGCTTGTAACACTCCAAAGAGAAAGGAAAAATTGAAATCGCA
>NW_015557094.1:156765-157068 GCF_001515605.1 Sinocyclocheilus anshuiensis | reverse complement strand
ACGGAAAACAAATTCTCAGATTATGTAATCCGTATGAAACATGAATACAGGCGCATCAACCAGTACTGCGGAGTCAGTGTCGCCGACTTCATGTCTTAATCTGAAAACAAAGAAAGCACTAGTTTATCAAATGATTAAAATGTTAATGCAGTCTCATTACTGTTTTTCCTTTTTTTATGATTACATTCATAATCATTAGGCTACTTCTGCCGGTGCACTTTGGCAAGCTTTATGTGTGTGCTTGAGCGCTTATTAGGCTATGTAGGCAATTAAAGGCTCATTATAATGATTTAAATGGTTTAT
>NW_015557094.1:154340-156421 GCF_001515605.1 Sinocyclocheilus anshuiensis | reverse complement strand
AGCAGGATGACTCTCTGAAATGAGAGGAAGCCTAACAACACTCAATCCTAGTGGGGGAACTCTTAAGACTGGAGGTCTTAGCATAATGACTCTCTAAACGAGAGTAGACCTGGCTATACTCAACGTCAGAGACAGTTAGTGAGGCTCAGCAAAGGAAGAGCATACAAACTAATACAACTGCCTAAGCGCAGCTCTGAAGAGCGGAGGCTTCAGCAGGATGACTCTCTTAAATGAGAGGAAGCCAAACAACACTCAATCCTAGTTGGGGAAGTCTAAAGAGTGGAGGTCTCAGCATAACGACTATCTAAAACGAGAGGAAACCTGATTACACTCAACGCCCGTGACCATTAGCGAGGCTTAATAGAGAGCCTATATACAATGTCACTGTTAAGCGGAGCTCTGCGGAGCAGAGGCTTCAGCCGAATGAGTCTCTTAAATAGGAGGAAGCCTAACAACCCTAAACCCTAGTTAGGGAGCTCTTAAGAGTGGAGGTCTCAGCATAACGACTCTCTAAAATGAGAGAAGACCTGGCTACAATCAACGCCAGAGACAGTTAGTGAGGCTCAAAAAAGAAAGAGCCTACAGGCTAATGTTACTGCCTAAGCGGCGCTCTAGAGAGTGGAGGCTTTGGCAAATGACTCTTTAAAAATGAGAGAAAGCCTAACAACACTCATCAAATTAAAACATACGCTCAGTATCAAACCTGGTACCAGACCATCAGAGGTATTTTCATCACTGGTCCAGCCCCAGACTCAGAATTTGTGCTCTGCATTCATCCAAGTTGGGGGTTCAGTGCCTTGCTCAAGGGTCTCACCTCTTCATCACCCACCTGTTTCATACAGCTCTGAGCTTTACATGAGGAATTTAATTACTTTCTACCTCGAGATACGGAGCTGCCGTCTCTGTCTGCTACCCTTTGGGAGTTCCTTGTGTATTAACAGAGGAAGGAACACCTATGATACGGGCAACAGACTAGGGTTGTGACGGTGAGGAAATGTTCCCACCGGTTAATCGACGTGTGACAACACCGGTAATACCGGTATCACTGCGCTTTCCTTTGCTTTTAAATAGCTTGTAAAAGCAGTGTGCACATTTTACGTTCACTTTCAAATAGCGGCAATTAGTAAAGGAATTGTTCATTTTTAGTTCGTTTGAATTTTCCCTCTTTTCCTCGCTTTCCTTCGCTTTTAAATAGCTTAAAGCATTTTACTTTCACTTTCGAATTAGCGGCAATTCGGCATCAATTGCTTGAATGCAACAACAAAATACAACGTCAAACTCACTTTAGCATATATATATATAAAACATAGAACTTTTATTAACAAAACAAATAAAAATACACCATGCTATAGGGCAGGCTATGCCTAATATAAAATAACAAATAACTTACATAAAGTTTAAATAGGTATACAAAACTGGAAATAAGTAAACATGTATAATATATAACCAAATAAATAAGAAAGTAGAACGTTTATTAGCAAAACAAGTAAGAAAGCTTGGAGCATACACCTTGATGTCAAATGAAATAAATAAATGACACAATGTTTAAATAAAGTAAAAATCAGCAAACAATGTGGAACCAATTAAATAAGAAACGAATGTTTAAAAAAACTTCCAAAATCAGATAAACGGCAAAAGTCAACAGTTCAAAGTCAATATTGCCAAACAGGCGCTTTTGCATCTCGTTTCGAAACTAAATCATCTGCGATCGTCTTGTCTGTCTCACCTCACATCACTCTTCTTGTCAGTCAGCTCTACTCACTCTCCTCGTGGGGGTCGGTGACGCGGTGGGCAAGTGACGTAACCGGTGTTGCGGCTTAACATCGGTATCACCGTCAGCACCGTCTATCGTGCGCTTGCGGAGGAATGTAAACACTGACAAGAATGAACGAGCAAAACTCCCGCGGCGAGTAGAAAGGCTCACAGTTAATGAAAAGCGCTTCTAGATCTGAAAAGCACATCTTCTTTAATACGGTTACATCTGTACACCACCTTTCGTTAATGTAAAACCATGTCCCGCCGCCGCGCGATTTCCCCGTTGATTCTGCGTCGCGATCTGCTCTAAACAGCTGAAAGCCCGG
>NW_015557094.1:153193-153852 GCF_001515605.1 Sinocyclocheilus anshuiensis | reverse complement strand
TTTGTCCTGGAGAGCAGAAGAAGTTCGTCCGTTTTGTTGGGTAGAGAGCGGAGGTTCGCCAGATGGATGCTAGGCAATGGCGTTCGAAATCCGCGCTGCCTGAGCTTCATGAGGGCACCGGCTCGCTTCCCCCGTCTGCGAGTCCTGAAGCGCTTAATCAGCGCAGCTGCTCTGCCAACTACTATGTCCAGCAAAACATCTGAATAGTCGAAAACCGGTAATATATCGGGTGATGTGTAGTGCCGAATGTCCAGCAATTCGTCTCTGGTGAAACTGATTGCAGGGATATAACTAAAGACAGGACAAACTAACAAAAACAACTGCAGAGCACGCCACGGAGGCTGCCATCATCATCGGCGCCAAATACATATAATAGGGGGCATCGACACATATCCATGCTCACGCATCACCTTGACGTCAGCATGGTGATGCTGGTACCGATGAATGCGGGCTGAATATGGTTTATCCCATGCCAGGGCTACAAAAAAACTGGTCTGTGCGATGAATACATTTACCACTGTAGCACGGGTGCGATACAATTTTGCATGTTCATAACACAGCCGCTTAATAGTGTGAAGTGATTTCGTTGTGCTTGTTTGTGTGTGTGAGATTGATTATACTTGGTAGTTAGGGGTGTGCGATATGACGATTTTTGAATG
>NW_015557094.1:136748-151080 GCF_001515605.1 Sinocyclocheilus anshuiensis | reverse complement strand
CTCTTGACTGATGAACTCATCAGTCAGTTGCTTTTAAAAAAGTATAATTGATGTATATAGTGTATATAGTGTTTTATTTTAATATTTGTACATTCAATTTCTTGAATTTTACTGCTAAATACTGTACCTGAAAAATAAAATGTTGTAAATACTGCTAAATACTGTACCTGAAAAATTTTCTTATTTTCTAATAACAAAGATAAAATAATGACAAAGATTTTTATCTTTGCTAACTTTGCCTAAATGTCTGCCATTGTTTTTTATTTTATATTTTGTTAAGGTGTAAGAGGTGTTATGTTTCTGCACTCTTCCATTTTTAGCAAATGAAGAAAACTTTGTCTAAAACAATTTTTGTGATGGTTTGTATTTTTTGTGCTCTGTATGGAACATTAGTGCCTGTTTAAGTGATGAACTCCATTACTTGTGTTTGTTTTCAGACATGATAACAGACGTTTTATACGTGTGCTACAGCTTTTTTGCCTGTGCTACAAAACTTTCAACCTCTGTAGCACCAGTGCTATGTGAAAAAAAAGTTAACGTACAGCCCTGCATGCCTGATATCCTTATGAAGATCAGGGAGGAATGGGTGGCTCACAGGAACTGGGTGGTTATGTCTGGATGGAAATCCCTCATCAAGTCTACTCTGAGCAATTTCCCCTTTTTCTCACCTCCACTGAAGGTCTAATCTAGCAGTAGCGTAACTCAGAATTATCCTCCTCACCATCATCAGCCAAATCCTGCTCACCTTGGCTGGAATGTAATTGACAGCACATCCACTTCCAGCAGTTCACCCTTGTCAGCCGCTGATTAGCACGAGAGATTAACACCTCTCTCAAACTCGCCAGCAAGCTCCATCTGCAATCCACACGATCTCAGTCTCCTTGCTGCCTCGGCATCAGCAGGACCAGAGCCGCAGATAATTGTCCCAGTTTCCTCGAGAAAAGAAACGCTCACAATGAACGCACTCCGTTCCCTCAAGAACAGAGCGCGTGTGCTCTTCGCCCAAACACATAATGCATAGGTCGTGTGCATCATTGGGTGTCAGATAGGGCTGACATGGATCTGCACACTTCCTAAAACACTTTACAATAGACATCATTCTTACCTACACACTTCAGAAACAAATGACTCTGAAGACAAAGAAGAGGATGAAGTATTCCACAGGTGCCCTTTAATACCCGCAGTCGCTCCATTAATCACATCATAGGCTGCCACCTGCCAATGTCAAGTTCATTGTCGTTTTACATTCAAGCTTCAGACACCAGTCATGCTGGAGGCATCCCCATAGCGACCCCTAGGGGACGCTGCATGGAGTTCCCTTTCGAAAGGGAACTCTATTGATCTTATATAAAGCTAAATAGATTTACAGTAATCTAACCCAAATACTGTTTTGGGACAAATAAACCCACACATATTTCATGTTAAAACAATTTAAAGTTACAATAGTCTAAATAAAATAAAATAAATAAATTGATAAAAATAAAATATAATCACAAACAAATAAATAGTTTAAGGTTATTGTGTAACCATGGGAAATTAAAACTTAAGCACCCACAAACTCTCACAAAGCAACATTTGCTGACACTGTGACTCATATGCTTAATGAGAGCACTTGGATAAGACGCTGAATCCACAATTCCACACATAACAGAGACACACCTTAGATCCAGATAGACACACACACCCTTGAAACAAACACTCAAGGTTCACAATTTCTGGAAAGAACAGTGTTTTTACTAAGGAACAGTTATCATTAGCCTCCATGCATGTTTGTGTGTGGGTGTGTATGTATATGTGCTGGCAACGTTAGTAATTCTTCTGATGAAAACACAGGTTGTGTTTCTGAGGGTGTGATATAACAGACTTGTCCTTTCATGTCTGCAGGCTGTCCCCGTACAAGATGCCAAACACACGACCGTATGCTGCATGGTGCATTCCATAATGGCCAGACTCTATCAAACAAACAAATCACGCAGGGCCTCCGGAATGCCATGCACTCTCAAATAACAGGATTAGTACAGATGAGCTACTGCAAGGAATTACACCAATCAGACGAGACCTTCCATCAAACAGTTTATTTCACCCTTCACAGCTAATATCCTAAATGAACATGATGTTCTTTAGAAAATAATCACAGCAGCTACTTTTCTACGCAAACAAACTAAATGACTTCACTTAGGAAAGAGTAGTTAAAAAGACTGTAAAGTTAATTATACACAGTGATTTCAATGCCTATAACTAGTTTGGGAAATATGCCAGTTGGGAAAATACCTCTAATCTATTCTTCCAGTTTTAAGGTTTTATCCAGATTAAGGCAGCACAATGATTTTTTCCTTTCTAAATATTGAATGCACACTGGTGTGCATAAACAACAAATGTTTTCTATGAATGACCTGGTAATATCAGAAGCACCTTTTATTAAGAGTGCATAAGGGTTACCAGTATAATCCTATTCACTGGGTGCGGCACTCAAATATTCACATTATGATCTCAGAGTCAGATCATATGCTCATGCAAGTACAGTATATAACAAAACATAAAAAAGAACCATATCTACAGCAGGAATATTCTTGTATTAAAGAACAAGAAAGAAGTTTGACAACACTACAAGTGCTTAAGACATTATTTTAATACAGTGAAAACATTTTTTTAAATTAATTTTTATTAAAATAAGCTAAAGCAACGTAAATGCTGAACTTAATTTCACTGTGTTTAGTCCATTTAAACAGTAATATTTGCTTAATCTGTGTGCTGGGACTACATGAATCGTTTTTGTTGCATTAACTGAAACCGGTTTTCCAGCATGCTTTAACACATTTTCTTTTATGTTGAGTTTTTTTTTTTCACTCAATTAGAAAAAGTTGTGCTAATGTCAGTGCAGTGACAAGTAGTCTCATTTCCTACTTATTTGTTGCAAACAAGTATGATTTAATATGATTTAATCGTTTAACACAATTTAATAGTTTATCACTATCAATAGGTGGTGCTGTTACCAAAATGATGTGGTATGGTCAGGGTCAGGTAACAATGACACCCATAAAGTTTGATGTCAATATCAAAGATTTGTAGAGATACAGCCTCAAATGCAGTTTCACATCATGCCATCGACACAAAAACCATAACTTCACACTGCCTTGGTCTGAAGATGATTTGAGTTGAATATTTGAGTTGGTCTAGGACGAGTTGAAAAAAGTATGTTTTTCGTAAAATTCAAAATGGTGGGAAATTTTCATGATGAAAAAAAAAACAAAAAAACACCTCATAGGGTGCAATCGAATTGTCCTGAACCAAGGAATCACAGGTTTCTAGCCCTTACAGTTCAAAAGTTATTGCCATACACATGAGTGCAAACTTGGACAGTTGGTGGAACTACAGCGATTGAGTTAGAGACTCCAAAACTGATGTGGTTAATGTTCAGACTGCCCTCTAGCTGTGTGCCGATTTTAACAACTTTTTTACCATTCGGTTCTATGGGCTGCCATAGACTCAAGTGCCAAGGAAGTAGAAGAGGAGGAGGAAGAAGAAGAAGAAGAGGAAGAGAAGAACAAGAGCAAGAAGACAAATTATCACAACAGGTGTCTATGCACCTTTGCTGCTTGGCCCCTAAAAAACAAAACAAATGAAACTAAAATGCATGTCTAAAATAAAAAAATAATAATAAAAATAGTAACCAACCACTTGCCATTCATATAACCCTTTTTAAAAGGAACCACAGTATTAACATTAGTTACTTATGCATTTCTATGCAGAAAAGTATTTTTTGTTTGTTTGTTTTTTAGTTGGACTGTATAAGGTATCCATCATGCATGTAAACTCCTTCAGTACAATTTAAAACAACCTCATGAGTCTAATGTTTTATGTTATGTTATGTTATATGTTATGTTACCTGTTATTATGTTATATGTTATGTTATGTTATAAATATTCCGGAATTCTTCTGCTTGAAGATTATTAGGAAAACACTGAGAGGTGGTCTATGTAACCTGCAAGAGGAGGTTAATCTTTATTTTCTCTAACTCTCTTCTCCTCCTTTCTCTCGCTCCTCTTACAGTCTCTTCCTCTGACGCACACACAAACACACACCCATGGCCGTCCTCATGCCCCAGCTGCAATTATCAACAGAGCGTTTTACTTCTCTAGGTTGAAGGCAGCTCTTTCCAGGACAGAGTGCGACTCAGACGCTACAGAGGTAAGACACACCGCTGCATTCGCATGTCGCATTCACATCAAAGCTGCGGTTAACTCAAAGTCAAGAGTTTTGATCGCTTTGTGTCACAGCAAAACAGGGGACAGGCATGAAAGTAACTTTAGAGAATCATAATTGAAAGTAAACACTGGATTAAGAATACAGCAAACAAATTCCCAACATATTTCAACGTGCTGAATTATGGTAATTGACATTTATTATGCTTTTAAAATTAGTATTTAGATTTCTTTAGTTGGATTTGTGTAAAAGTGTGATACATTTCTTTTGCAGTTAGTTTCCTTCACTGTCATCTATTTAGTCAAGGCAAAGTCCTGCTTACTGAGCTTCAAAATGGATTTATGACAGGGAAGGTAAAGTTCAAAATAAACAGTGACAGACAAATTCAAGTTTCAGGAACACATTTTAAATATGACTATGAAAAATGTGTTTGTAATGAAAGCTCTTGTTTCTGTATGCTAGTGAGAAAGCAGAACGGAATGACGGTTTACCTGTGCAGTGTTCAACTGACAGGATAAAAGGGTGTAACATACCCTAAGCTCCATAATAGACAGAAGTAATACAACACAACAATACAAATGCTATCATGGATTCAAGAGTAAGAAAAATAAATCACCTTTTTACATGCTTATTAAGCCTAAAGCCTAAGACATAATTCCCACGTTAACGGTTAAACTGCAACTTTTGAAACAAACATTTTATGTTTAAAAAACAAACAAAAAACATTTTACTTAAAAAAAAAAAAAATGTAACAAAGTACAGAATATAATATAATATAATAGAACAGAACAGAACAGAACAGAACAGAACAGAACAGAATAGAATAGAATAGAACACTTTGACATTGTCAAATGTTAACAGAACACGTTGTTAATGTGAATATCTACACTTGTGGATACTTGTGGTTCAGCCAAAAATTTAAATTCTGTCATGATTTAGTCACCCTCACATTCTTCCACACCTGTATGAATTTCTTTCTTCTACTGAATACAAAAGACAATATTTTGAAAAATATGGGTAACCAAACAACTGCTGGCAGGGGCACCACTAGCAATTTTGGGCCCTATGAAAGAATTGAGGTAGAGGTAGAAAGAAAGAGGTTGGGCCCCCTAACGCACCAAACATACACTATATTGCCCAAAGTATTGGGAAAACTCAATAAAACTAAAAAAAAACTCATCGTCAAACACCAATGACTTGTACATATGCGTACAATCATTTTAGACACTTCCAAAACTGTGGCAAAAAAGATGGAAATACAATATTTAAATACATGAATTATGTTTCCATCTTTGATGCCACAGTTTTGGAAGTGGCTTTTCTGTTCTAAAGAAGGGGGTGTCCCAATACATTTGTCCATATGTATGTACAAGTCACAGGTGTTTGGTGATGAGTTTTTGGCTCAAGGTCTGCATTTAAAGTCACACCAGATGTGTTCAGCTGGGATTAGGACTTGGCTTTGTGCAGACCAGTCAAGTTCTTCCACACTGACTGAATCAATCTTTTTTTTAACCTTGCCTTATACACAGAGGCATTGTCATGTTAGAATAGAAAAGGGTCCTGTTCAAACTATTGGTATAAAATTAGAAGCACACAATTCCCTAGAGTAGCATTATATGCTTAAACATTACGATTTGTACTCATGGAAATTACTAAGGTAGTCAAACCTGTTCATTAGAAGGGGATGTCCCAATACTTTTGGCAATATAGTGTACACAGTATGTGGAAAATAATGTGTTTTTTAAACCTTAAACCGCATAAACACATTTCATTACACCAAATACACAAAATAATGTTCTTTTTAGCAACATCATATGACCCCTTTAAACAGTGGATGAGTAATTCACTCATTGATTTGCTTAATAAAAGCCTCCTTTGAGATCGTTTTGACAGACATGTTTATTGTGTATTATTATGTTTTCAACGTGTTTATTGCTAAGTTTAGTGTGGCAAAATAGAAGCGCAGCCGTAATTCGTGAGCAGTGTATCTGGTTGCCATGACAACCTCATGCGCTTCCTGCTGCTGCTCTATGTAATCAGATTGTGAATTTGTAGATTTTCTATAGCAAAACTAAAATGTGTTTAAAAGTGCGACTGATCAAATCGTCCGGCTCGGTTTGTCCCCCTTGAACTCGAAGACATCTCTAATTTGACACTTTACCATCTGATCTCACTCGTGACTCTAGGCTACATAGGACGGTACAAAACCATGCAGTGAATGGGGGGAGATAATTTTACTGGAAATGCAGAAATAAGCCATAATTTTATTTTTTTTGTAACTCTTTGTTAGATACATTTATAATTTCTATTACATTACTACTACTACTGTTACTACTAATAAAACAGATCTCTGGGGGCCCCAAAAGTGTGTGGGCCCTTAGAATCGTCCTGATTTCCAAAAGTTTTTTTTTGTTTTTTTCCATACTATGGAAGTCAATAGGGACCGCCAACAGTTTGGATACCAACCTTCTTCACAATATCTTCTTTTGTGTTCAGCAGAAGAAACAAATTCATACAGGTTTGGGACAACTTGAGAGTGAGTAAATGAAGACAGAATTTTCATTTTTGGGTAAACTATCCATTTAAATTCATATATTGTCTGCTGCTGTTTGCATAAAATATTTATTTAGCAATTGCAACAATGCTAAATTATACAATACAAATAAAGTATATGTGGTTTGTCATTAAAAATGCTTTTGTTGTGTATTAGTATATTGGTATAATATGAAGTTTAAAATGTGCAGTAAAATTTGTCAGCAAAACAAAAAAGATTCATGTTTGGAAATTTTGTACAGCCAAAATAATTACGCTATGGATGAATATGTTGTTGTTCGTCAGAACCTCAAAAACAAGAGCCAAACCATTTCCAAATGAGGAAAAAGTTCCATCTTAAACAGCGGCTTTTCTGGAAGAGACATGTGGATCATACTTAATCACTAGGATGTTTTTCAATAGTTTTTGATTGATGTTTTAAACATTTGGAAAGCATAGAATGTTATACTTACTTTCTGGTTCTTTTTATAGCATAGAAAAATGAATTGACACAGGAAAGTAAATATGAATAGACAATAAACAAGTACAAAAACAGGCAATCTGCATTAGGTATTGATCTTTTAACAGCTGGTTTGCTTATCACCTAGAAACACTCGGTGCCCCTATTAAACAAGCATGTGTTAAGCAGATTGGCAGGTATAACTCAGTGTTGTTATGTGGAACTCCAGATGAGCATCTGGCAAAAGTGCTCTGCACTGCAGTGCATCTGCGGTTTAGAAATGCAAACAAACGAGACAGACCAGCATTGAGCATTTCTAGGACCTTCACCTAAAAGAGTTCAGGGTTAAATAAACTCTCCCTCAATCCAGACAAACTATAGCAAAGCTGCGAAATTTACAATATGTCCAAAGCTCAAGTGCCACGAAGTTGCCCATACACTTTTATTTGCATGATTTCATAAGCTACTGTATATGGTGAAATAGACAACAACGCTGCAAGCTGCTCAGATGTTGTTGGTCAGCCAAGCTGCCGTTTTCAGTCAAAAGTAGATGTTTCTGTGTTGAGTTGTGTATGATCTCAACCAAGACCCTCCTGAACACTAAATGAGAATGACGATATGGAAGAAATTAGTAGGATGGTTTTTGATGCAAAAAAAAAAAAGCCATTTTGTGCACTTTGGTCATTTAAAACATGCGTATCAAAGGTACACGCAGAGGCGGACTTACCCATTAGGCAAAGGTAGGCGACCGCCTTGGGCCCCCAAAAGCCAAGGGCCCCCTAAAATGCTTTTCATATACGAGATGAGCATTAAGCGCTGACACGAGAATGGTTGCTTTTTAGTGTTTATCACCATGGCAACCGTCTGCTTGTCTGAGTTGAACACACTTCTTGTGTATCCTGCTTGTAGCAAATGAAAATATCATGCATCTGAAGCTGTAATTAAATACTGAGCAACAGTGCGTATTATATGTTTATTGTTTTAAATGCTGCTTACTTATTCATAAGAACCCAAGTAGAGGACGCATACGCAGTTTGGTTGATATAATCCTTAGGTGTGTAAATGTATAATTTCCTTTTCATTTTTTCTTTTCATTTTCATTTAAATTTGTAGTTAAAATAACTAAAAAAAGTGTATTTTAAAGTTTAGAATTAGACGGCCTTTGGCACACAGGCTTACGCTGGTAACTCATCACACTCATCAGTGGACTTTCCTCCTCAATATAGGCTATATTTTTCTCATTCTCACTAATTCAAGTTTTTACATGAATGAATCTCTGAAAGGAACCGACTGTCTTCAGATAAGTTTTGGTGGAATTTTCATTTTATCTGATAAAGTTGCGTTTATGAGCAGCGCTGCCTTGTTTACAGTCGTTACTGGGGAAACCGCTGTATTTCTGATGTTCCAAAAGCAAAATATATAGGGCCCGATTCCTATATTTTGCCTGGGGCCCCCAAATCACTAAATCCGCCCCTGGGTACACGTGTGGATCAAGCAGACTAAGTAACGTTCAAGATACAGTTAGTCAGTCGTTACCGATAGCCTCATGGGTAGTGCGTCGACATGTAGCGCCATTGTGCTTCGGGCGTCCCGTGTTCGAGTCCTGGCTCGCGGACCTTTCCTGATCCCATTCCCCCTCTTTCTCCCACTTCACTTCCTGTCTCACTACTATCCTATCAATAAAAGGCAAAAACGGCAAAAATAAATCTTAAAAAAAAAAAAAAGATACAGTTAGTCAGAACAAAACACAAATGACACATTGAATCAACAATCGAATGAAAGAGTAAATTACAAAGATAAAGCTTGCACAGACATTTTAAATGTAATCAGTTTGTGGATGTTTGGCTGTAACGATGTCTAATGGCATTATGCAGATATTATTATAGACAGATGTGAGTTTTAAGGTGCTGAATATTATTAAAGTGCATATTGCAGGTTAAAAAAAAAGTCTAATTAATATATAACCTTGTATGAAAATACCATATGAACTGTTAATGCAGGATTTGAAAATGTTTTACAAGAAGTGATGGCACAAATTTAGAAGAAAACGTGAAGGTTTCCTTGACAGTTCTCAAAAACCGCTTTTTTTCTAACATCGCGTCATATTACATCACGAGAGGGAGTCGTGTGCCACGCTCTGCTTTGAGCGGGCATGAGTCAGTGTGTTTTTGGTAGCTATTTTTATTTCAATTTATCATCGTCATGGTAAATTATTGTGTTTGTGGAGGTTGGTCAAACTCCAGCCTGTCAGGACATCGAGTCCACAGGTTCAGTAGCCCCTCACTGCAGAACCCAAGATCCAGGGGGCATGGTTGGATCCACATCTAGGGGGTGGAGAATGGTAGGTTTTTATGGGTGGAGATGGGTGGGTTTAGAGATCAGGGGGTGGAGATGGGTAGGTTTAGGTATATGTAAGGTGGGAGGAGTTGGAACTGGATCCAACCACGCCCCTTGGATCTTGTGTTCTGCAGTGAGGACCATCTCCACAGGTTTCCTAACAAGAAAAAGGACAGTATCTTCTGGGCCTGGGTGCGTTTGTGCAGGTGAAGAGACGGGACTTCACTAATGCATCTACTTCAAAAAACGCGGTGGTGTGTAACTTAGCGATCACTTTACACCGGAGGATTATCATCCCGGCGATATGCTGCAGTTCAACATGGGATACCAAAGCAAGAAGCGAGTGAGACTCAGAGCTGATGCACACAGCACCTTCATCGGGTCCCAGTCCGTCTGTGGCTCGGCCGCCGGTGGGAAACATGATGCTCACGGATCCGTCAGAGATGCTGCTTCACGAAAATGTGAACTGTGCACCGTAAGTCTTGTTTTTAAACATTTGCTACCTACCAAATCAGTGAACATAATTATTTAAATAATGAGACACAACGAGATGTGTATAGGTTGTTGTAAAGCACCGCAGCTAGCTTGTAAGCATTAGCAATAACGTTATATACTGTCTAAAAACGTTACCATATGAGAAGGCACAACTGGTAGGTTAACCTCAGTTTGCTAATATTATAAACATCAAGTCTAGTTACAGCTTAGTGACATTGTTTGCACAGCTAATTGGTGATTTTTTTGTCATGTGGTGTGTTTATAAGGCTTTGGGAGACATTGCAAGTAATGAGGGAGTCAAGTCAAGTCAAGTCACTTTTATTTATATAGCGCTTTTAACAATACAGTTTGTGTCAAAGCAACTGTACAGCATTAATTAGGAAAATATTGTATCAATAATGCTTAATCAAAATGCTAATAGTAAACACTCAATTTTCAGTTAAAGGCAGTTCATCATTGAATTCAGTGATGTCATCATCCAGCTCAGTTCAGTTTAAATAGTGTCTGTGCTATCAAGTTGACGATATCGCTGGAAATTAAGTGTCCCCAACTAAGCAAGCCAGAGGCGACAGCGGCAAGGAACCGAAACGCCATCGGTGACAGAATGGAGAAAAAAACCTTGGGAGAAACCAGGCTCAGTCGGGGGGCCAGTTCTCCTTTGACCAGACTAAACCAGCAGTTCAATTCCAGGCTGCAGCAATGTCACATTGAGCAGAGGACTCAACTGGTTCCTGTGGTCTTGGCCTCCCAAACAATGTTAGATAGGTTATGCCAGAGTTTGGGCGCTAAAAAGGAGAAGGATCTGCCGCCCGCAGTTGATTTTGATATTCTAGGTATTATCAAATTGCCAGAGTTTGGAGAACGCAGTGGACGTGGAGGACTATAATGCTATAAGAGCTTGTTCAAATACTGCGGTGCTAAACCATTCAGGGCTTTATAAGTAATAAGCAATAAGCAAGATTTTAAAATCTATACGATGTTTAATAAGCCTGTCAGGACATCGAGTCCACAGGTTTCCTAACAAGAAAAAGGACGGTATCTTCCGGGCCTGGGTGCGTTTGTGCAGGTGAAGAGACGGGACTTCACTAATGCATCTGCTTCGAGAAACGCGGTGGTATGTAACTTAACGATCAATTTAGACCGGAGGATTATCATCCCGGCGATATGATGCAGTTCAACATGGGATACCGAAGCAAGAAGCGAGTGAGACTCAGAGCTGATGCACACAGCACCTTCATCGGGTCCCAGTCCGTCTGTGGCTCGGCCGCCGGTGGGAAACATGATGCTCACGGATCCGTCAGAGATGCTGCTCCACAAAAACGTGAAATGTGCACCGTAAGTCTTGTTTTTAAACATTTGCTACCTACCAAATCAGTGAACACAATTATTTAAATAATGATGAGACACAACGAGATGTGTATAGGTTGTTGTAAAGCACCGCAGCTAGCTTGCAAGCATTAGCAATAATGTTATATACCGTGTAAAAACATTACATATGAGAAGGCATAGTTGGTAGGTTAACCACAGTTTGCTAATATTATAACCATCAAGTCTAGTTACAGCTTAGTGACATTGTTTGCACAGCTAATTGGTAATTTTTTTGTCATGTGGTGTGTTTATAAGGCTTTGGGAGACATTGCAAGTAATGAGGGAGTGTGAAGATCTGAAGCAGTGAAGGCCATTTGTTATTAACCACCTCTACTGGACTGCAGCTTCCGCTCCTAATGGAGATGCAGATGTGATGGAGGCCAAGTGGAAAAGCATGAATGTGATCCAAACTTTTGCTTGCTTCTTCCATCATATGCATCAGGCCTAATGGAGTCTCTGAGAGAGGAATACTGCAGGTCACCACAGGCTCTACAAGAACGCAGCACTGTCTGTCTTCCACTACACCTGCTCCCCTTTCCAGATCCTTCCAGAGGATTAACAAGAATGAGTCTGTTGGCATGTATCTAGCACAGCATTCACGATTTAACACGTTAACAACATGCTAGTGTGATACCCGCACAGATGTTGGGCAAGTTACTGAAAGATTGTTAAATGTTTTTAAATGGGTCAGATGGTATATTTGTCTTTCAGTAGAGTAGTATATGTTTGGTACATCTACATATATATATATTAACAGTTGCAATGTTGTGTTTTGAGTTAGGTATTAACAGTGCTAGGAAATAATATTTGTAGATTTAGTGCTGTATAAATAAAACTGAATTAACCATAAACGTAGATCTGCTTCATATTTATCTGATGTAAACTTCATAAACAAGTTTTTATGCAGTAAGACAATTTGTGATTGTGATTATTTTTTATTGATTGTCACCAAAATGGGGCCATTCAAAACCTTTATAAAGTCCTCCTTCCTCTGGAAACTGTCTTCTAATGGCTGAAACAACACATGCAGGTAAGGCCGTCCTGATGTGCCTGCTCAGAATGCCATAGACCCAGCGGACAACTTGCCTGTATGCTGTCAAAATTGTCTTATACCAATGGCATCAAAAAGTGTGACTTACAGGTAGTTGTGACCTAAATATAGGCAACTTGTAATTGAAAAAAAAAAACAAAATTATTCAGATCTTTTTAATATTCAAATCTTTAATTTACTATGTATTTATACATACAAGTATTTAGCTCAGAATAATAAATTATCTATGCCCTAAACATACATGTGTCTGCTGGCCTGGAGAGGTCCATGCTCTTGTCTGAAGTGCATATAGGCTGTCTGTAGCACATATGGGTTCAGACAGCAAGCCTCAAAGCCTGGGTGCAGAGTCAGACGCATATGGGTTCAGACTCTCTCCTGCGGTGATGAGAAACCGCTATATCACGTAAAGTTAGTGTCAGGATATTAACGAGTGTGACACGCCCGATCAATGCTTATTAGTTTCTGTTACTGGTAAGTATCAGTACTCATAGACGACCAATACTAGCTTTGCTATTGCCTGATTACATATCATTAGCTAACATGTGTATATCTGTAAGCTAACACTGGTCTCTCACCAAGACACCTGCCTTGTTCTCCTCCCACAACTCAATTTGTCTCCTCTGACCGTTGTTCTGTCTAATCCTGGCCTGTCCCTGCTCTCTTGGCCACATAGCAGGCTCATAATTGTGGTCCGTCATAAGTGTAAATAAACATTTAAAATTTCCTCAGCGTCCGAACTCTCATTGCAATCCATTGTTTTCCTATGGACCGCTCTCCCTCTCGTTGCGTCACTTCCGGTTTTGGCGATTTTCAGATGCGTAAAATTCTCTCACAAAAACGACTCCAGAAGCGTTAATAGCGTATTTTAAAGTATAGTTTAAAGAAAATCTAGTTCCTACATTATTTTTCTATACATCGACTCACTGGCGTCTCTAACCTGGAATATGCACTTTAAGATATACAAAATCCCATAATTCAGAATATTTGCTAAATAAATGCACATTCCCATGAAAACCAGTTTGTAATGCAGAAAAAACACGAGTGACATTTTTTTCTATAATAAAAATAACCTGAACTGAATGCAGATAAAATATATTGTATTAGATATAAAATATAAATTTTATATAAATTACAAATTGCTCCAATATATTTACATATTTTCTACAATTAGCAGTAAAAAATGTGTTTTGACAAATTGCTTTTGTTCCTCTTTTTTTTTAAGTTGCTTTGGATAATATCTGCTAAATGCACAAATATAAAATGTAAAAACCATTTTTCCCTTTCAGAGTCTAAAACATCCAAATAAGGAAGTTGGAAAGCTCCTACTTCTAGTTCAGAGTTTCCGTAACTATGATGTAAACGATGTTTAAAGCAATTATTATTGGAAACAAATGGATGTGAGCAGTTTTTTTTTTTTTACTTACACAGAAGAAAGACGATTTTTAGCTCTAACACAACAAAAATGAAAAGCACATTAGGTGTGTGATTCTTTTTTGATTCTTTTATTACTCTCGTGTCACAATTTAGTCACACAAGTCAGCAGACCAGCTAAATAAGCAGCATTTTCTGGCAAGCTCTATAGCTAGTCATCAGCTGTAAACAAAATGCATACAAACTAAACTGAACCATCAAAATTCACAATTAAAACTTTCTTATACCAATACCAAGTTGCTTCTATCATGATTCACACTGAAATGCTACTATCTCAGAAAGTAGGGGGCTAGGAGAAAAGTGCCCAACATTGTAGTGCTGTTCATGCACACTAATCTCATAAAATAAGATTATTCTGACATGTCTTGAAGGCAGCACACGTCCAATTGCAAAGCAATAACATTTAGAAGTCAGTTAATGATCAGAAAAACATGTGAAATAAATCTGCAAAAATT
>NW_015557094.1:121459-136738 GCF_001515605.1 Sinocyclocheilus anshuiensis | reverse complement strand
AGGGACAACTTTACCTCATCTAAAGATTCATATTCATACCTTAGAGTAATAAAATGCTCAAGCGGTTTTACCACTAAATAGAAATAGAATTAGAACGACCAGCAATATAGTGGCTGATCCGAATCATGACCTGAATAATGAACATACATTTGTACCATCAAACTGAAGATAAAGAATTCCACAATTTAAAGGTTAAACTGAATCACTCATTTGTACATCAGTCAGCCTTAAAGCTAAATATGGAGTTTACTCACAGATAGAACATATGTCAGACCCGAGTATGGTTTTGAAAATGTAGTGTTTTTAGTGTGTTTTTGTATCTTTTTAATGTTGGAAGTGAAGCTGCTGTGATGCAAGAACAATTTCAGACTCTGACTTATCGTATCATATTGTATTGTAAAGGTACACTGTAAAAATGTGTAAAAAATGTGTAACATTTTTGTAAAATTTTTTTGAGGTTTTTGCATTTTACAAGAATATACTATTTCAGTCTTTTTACTTCAAAATGTCATGTTTAATTCAATATGTTACTAGATTTTTTTTTTTATTATTTGTAAAATAATACTAGCAATATCTAAGTAAAAAAAATTCTAAGTAAATCCTACATCAATTTTTTCAGTGTACAATTTTTTTCCAAACATATAAAAAAACGGAATGAAATCTAGCATCATCAATGTTACGTTTCTTTCTCTGTTTCTCTTTAGATCAATATGAATGTCCTTTTGGATTACGACCGTGACTATCATTATCATGACCATGACAATAGTTCCAACCACAGTGACTACGACGACAAGGATTTTGCAGACTTCCACACAGTCTGCGACAAACAAGAGGTCCGGTCCTTCGCTGGGGTCTTTTTGCCAGTCATCTACACCCTAGCATTGATCCTGGGCCTGGCCGGAAACTCACTGGTCGTCTTAGTTTACCTTTCCCACAAAAGCTTACGAACGCTGACGGACGTCTTCATCCTCAACCTGGCCTTCGCAGACCTCCTCCTGCTCCTCACGCTGCCCTTCTGGGCTGCGGATGCAGTGAATGGCTGGGAGATCGGCACAGCTGCCTGCAAGATCACTTCAGCTCTCTACACCACCAACTTCAGCTGTAGCATGCTGCTGCTGGCCTGCATTAGCATAGACCGCTATCGTGCGCTAGACAGAGGCTCCACCACCGCCAATGCCCCAGCCAGGACCAACGCCCGCAGGCAGAGGATAATCATGTGCCTCCTGGTTTGGGGACTTGCCATTGTCCTCGGGTTGCCAGATATGGTGTTCTACACGGTGAAGATGCAGCACTCGAGTGGCCGTAACTCCTGCCGGGCAGTTTACCCGCACAGCATGGCGCGGGCAGCTAAGGCGACTCTGGAAATTCTGGACGTGTCTCTGAGCTTTCTTCTGCCTTTCCTGGTGATGATGTTCTGCTATTGCAGGGTTGGAATTGTGTTAAGTCAAGCCGCAACAGCGGGCGTACGTGGTGGAAGAAGATGGCGGGCATTTCGGGTGTTGATAGCGGTAGTAGGTGTGTTTCTGTTGACCCAGCTCCCCTATAATGTGGTAAAATTAGTCAGAGCCCTGGATGTGATTTACATTTTAGTGACGGAATGTGAGGTGAGCAAAAATCTGGACCGGGCCAATCAAATCACTGAAAGTCTGGCCCTCACGCACTGCTGCCTGAATCCTGTGCTCTATGTCTTTAGTGGCTCGTCTTTCAAAATGCACGTTCTGAAGCTCGCCAAGCGTTGCGGGCAGACAGGAAGAGGGTACCGCCATGGCAATGAACAGCCCACCGTCGAGATCTCCCTTAAGTCGGGCAAACAAACTCAAACTCACTCTTCATCGGACAATGAAGACACGAGTACGTTCACCATATGACACAGCAATATCTTCAGCAATGAGGACTGCCAACTATATTCCAGGACATTGTTTTAAAAATGAAAGTGTTTAAGTAACTTTGACAATAACAGTCATGTACAAAGTTCATTAAGTCTGAAGTATAATTCAGTTTTGTGTAGCATATGCGTATACAGTTGAACACAGCTTTTCAAAGAGTACTTTGTTTTTTGTTAACATACATCAACACAGGCACTCACTAGAAAGTAGGGCTGCCCTCGACTAAGGATTTTTCTGGTCGACTAGTAGTCGTTCATCTTAACTGCCCTTCTGGGCTGCGGATGCAGTGAATGGCTGGGAGATTGGCACAGCCGCCTGCAAGATCACTTCAGCTCTCTACACCACTAACTTCAGCTGTAGCATGCTGCTGCTGGCCTGCATTAGCATAGACCGCTATCGTGCGCTAGACAGAGGCTCCACCACCGCCAATGCCCCAGCCAGGACCAACGCCCGCAGGCAGAGGATAATCATGTGCCTCCTGGTTTGGGGACTTGCCATTGTCCTCGGGTTGCCAGATATGGTGTTCTACACGGTGAAGATGCAGCACTCGAGTGGCCGTAACTCCTGCCGGGCAGTTTACCCGCACAGCATGGCGCGGGCAGCTAAGGCGACTCTGGAAATTCTGGACGTGTCTCTGAGCTTTCTTCTGCCTTTCCTGGTGATGATGTTCTGCTATTGCAGGGTTGGAATTGTGTTAAGTCAAGCCGCAACAGCGGGCGTACGTGGTGGAAGGAGATGGCGGGCGTTTCGGGTTTTGATAGCAGTAGTAGGTGTGTTTCTGTTGACCCAGCTCCCCTATAATGTGGTAAAATTAGTCAGAGCCCTGGATGTGATTTACATTTTAGTGACGGAATGTGAGGTGAGCAAAAATCTGGACCGGGCCAATCAAATCACTGAAAGTCTGGCCCTCACGCACTGCTGCCTGAATCCTGTGCTCTATGTCTTTAGTGGCTCGTCTTTCAAAATGCACGTTCTGAAGCTCGCCAAGCGTTGCGGGCAGACAGGAAGAGGGTACCGCCATGGCAATGAACAGCCCACCGTCGAGATCTCCCTTAAGTCGGGCAAACAAACTCAAACTCACTCTTCATCGGACAATGAAGACACGAGTACGTTCACCATATGACACAGCAATATCTTCAGCAATGAGGACTGCCAACTATATTCCAGGACATTGTTTTAAAAATGAAAGAGTTTAAGTAACTTTGACAATAACAGTCATGTACAAAGTTCATTAAGTCTGAAGTATAATTCAGTTTTGTGTAGCATATGCGTATACAGTTGAACACAGCTTTTCAAAGAGTACTTTGTTTTTTGTTAACATACATCAACACAGGCACTCACTAGAAAGTAGGGCTGCCCTCGACTAAGGATTTTTCTGGTCGACTAGTAGTCGTTCATCTTAAGCATTAGTCGACTAATCTCACGTTTATTAATAAACCATTTAAATCATTATAATAATCCTTTAATTTCCTACAAAGCCTAATAAGTAGGATAAACAAGTGCTTTCTCGTCATCTCCACAGTAGTGGATGCGCCTATATGCATGTTTCACACGGATTATTACATAATCTGAGAATATTTGTTTTATATTTGAATTGGTTAATTTTAAAGTAGACATTTCACTATGTATAGATGTATTTTTAATGTCTGTAAGGCAAAGATATACTCGGAGTTCTGCGCTCAAGTTTACAGACCGAGACGGCAGAAAGCGCATCCTGGGGCCTAATGGTTAGAGAGTCGGACTCGTAACCCAAAGGTTGCGAGTTCGAGTCTCCGGTCTGGCAGGAATTGTAGGTGGGGGGAGTGAATGTACAGCGCTGTCTTCCACCTTCAATACCACGACTGAGGTGCCCTTGAGCAAGGCACGAACCCCCAACTGCTCCCCGGGCGCCGCAGCATAAAGGGCTGCCCACTGCTCCGGGTGTGTGTTCACGGTGTGTGTGTGTTCACTGCTGTGTGTGTGCACTTAGGATGGGTTAAATGCAGAGCACTAATTCCTAGTATGGGTAACCATACTTGGCCACATGTCACGTCACTTTCACGTCACTGTTTGCTTTCATTATTTTACAAAAGCACGTTTCATTGTTATTCTGAGTGTACACAAATAAACGTAGAGTCTTTACAGATTTGAAAGATGTATTACTTTTATCTGTATGACTACAGAGGCTTCAATTTATCAAGTGAGTGCACCGGCGCCTCCATCTGTCCTGCAGCGAGCGCTACTGTTCAGCTTCCATACTCCGCGCACACACTTAAACAGCGCACATTTCTCTAGGTTAAAGTGCCCCTATTATGCCATTTCCAATATTGCCTTTCATGCAGTGTGTAATGTAGCTGTATGTGAATGTAAATTATCTGCAAAGTTGTAAAGCTGAAAGTGCATGATAAATAAAGTTATTGTCTCCCAAAATAAAGAACAGAACTATGTTCTACGTTGGCCGTTCTACGTATAATTTCCGATACACGCTGTACGCCATAGACCAATCACAATAGACCGGGCCATCTGACCAATCAGAGCAAAGCAGGCTCACGGAAAGGAGGGGTTTAGAGAGACTGAATCTTTGAACTGCTTCGAACGCATTGTTTGAGAATTGCTGGAAAATGAGGTGATATTAAATGCATATTTTGAGAAAATGAAAGCGTTTTTTGACCTTGCATGCATGTAATCCTATTGTAGGAGACTCCCAAAACAATATTAGGAACCGTATAAATGGCATAATAGGGGCACTTTAACATTAGATTGAGCAGCCATGTAACGTTGCTGCTACTTACATATTTCAGATGATAAGCCATATTTGTGGTGGATGAATGATAGGTGAGCATTTGGATGTCCTGCCGCATGTACTGTATTACCATAGACCAGCAGTTAACGATCTGCGTGACTTCGCCAATGTGGATTTTTTTTCTTTCTGCGACTAATAAAATTTTGGTCGACCAAGCTTCTTCTGGTCGACTAACGATTAGTCGACTATTAGGGGGCAGCCCTACTAGAAAGTTTAATTTGTTGTTCAGTGTTTGCACTATTTCCACTCATTTAAACTAGAGTTGCAAGTATCTTTTAACCCATCTCAACAATGCTCATCAATATAGGCATCTATTATGATTGTTGCTGCCGTATCCACTATTTTTCAACTGTAGAACAAAAGGCCGGGTCTGTGTTGCCAACTGTGTAAAAAAATGAAGGTGCATGTGTGAGCTGAGCATCCAGAGTATATGTGGTTAGAAAAATCTGGCTGCTCGCATACAGTATGCATGTACTATGGTGCAGAGGCAATTTACGCCACACGCACTGTGTACTCTAGCGCACATAAAAATCAAAGTATACTTTGGCCGTAAGATTAATGCATTAACCAGAAACATTCCACTACGACATCTTTGATTAGATCTTTTGTTAAATGTTTAAAGAACAAAGTATACTGTTTATCAGAAGACTTGTATGGAATCTGAGCCCGCAGAATTCCTTGGAAAACTTCACAGAATCTGTCGTTAACAACACATGTGTGTGTGTGGTTGTTTATTAAGTGTTTTGGTTGCTAATGCTCTCTGCTAACAAATAATAGTGTCATTACTCAGTTTTGGCTAATAATATTCCACAGAATCTCCTAAAACTGTGCATAAAACAGGAAAAACAGTGCATGGGCATATGTGGGCATATTTATCATTTATTATACTGACCATATACTGAAAGTGTATAGTGAACTCAGGGATCTTGTGTAGAAAAGATACCCTGCATACCAGATGGTACGCATTTGTATATTATATATCGCCAATGTAAATATATTTTTAGATTAAAGTATACTTTATACACTTTGACTTGTATTGGAGTTTTGCTGTTATTTGCTGGTTTGAAATCACATACAGTATGTGCAAGCACACAAAAGTCTGCACGAAAAGTAAGTATACAAATATACACAAGTCACATGTACAGGAGATTATGCTTTACACAGAGGATAGAAAACTGTAAGCGTGTGGCTTTGAAGGAGAGTTTGTGAGTTAATGGGAAGGTTATTATGACAGCACAGATGATATGTGGAAAGCAGATTGGAAAAAGAGGTTCATGAACAACACAAGGTCAACCATATTTTTAATTAAATGAGGGGGTAAGTAAAAAATAAAATTAAAATTAAAATAAATAAAAGCAGAGAGAGAGAAAAAAAACTGACAGAAAAAAAAACAAGTTTCTTGGCTTAGCAGGATTTTACACATTAACAACCATATGTTGTTACATTTATTTATGAATTATTACCAACATTTCTGGTATACAATATTATGTCTGGTGCGCTGAAATTACAGTTCAGCATTTAAGTTCCACCTTTTAAAAAGAGACTTGAAAGCTGATGTTATTTTGCAAAACTGCTGATTTGCATGACGGCACTACAGTTTAAGCTATGTCAAAGAAGTGTTTGTGAAAGTGATGCTGAAAAAAGGTGTACTATTACGGGACTAGTCATGTTTTCATAAATCCAGTACTCTGTATTCCCACTTGACTCACCAAAAGTTACATGCCAAAATGAAGGCAGGTGGTTAGCCAAAAAAAGGTTAGCCAAAAAGGTTGAAAAATGTTAGCCAAAAGGTAACAATTTTAGAGACAGAGCAAGTTCAAATGAAAATATACTCAGACTATGCTTTCAAATGGAAATATACTCAGACTACACTGCCAGAGGTCACTCTAAGCAGCTGAATTAGAAAACAGTTTAACAGCATATCTAAATAACAGATTATGAAAAGCTCACTGGGAAAAGACAAGATAAAAAAATAATGAATTTCATGAAGGCAGGATTGATGACAATTTCTGTCAAAGACCTAAAGCCAACTCAAGTGAGTCAGACCCAAATCATACCACAGACCACATAAATGTATTCAGCCTCATAACTCTTGATATTGTAGTATCCTTTATAAACATTAACCTGTGTGAGTGTCTATGCTTGCAGGGGAGTGTGTCTCATTCCACCAAAAATAAAAAATAAATAATTGTGTTTGTGTTTGTAGAAAGTAGAGCACTGCTTAACAGTGAACCTTCACTGTGTGCTCAGAAGCTGTTACTCACTATAATGACAGAATGTTTACTACAAATTACCAGATTTCTCCATGGGTGTTCATGTGACATTCTGTATGGGATGTAATGACACATATAGTCTTTGGACAAAGTACCATTGTTTTGTTCCAAAAATCTTTCCAACTTTGAATTAAAAATGTTATGAAAACTGTCATACAAAGTTTCTTACGAAACAGTTACAGGCTATAGGGATGCACCTTATGTATGAAATAACCATTTCAACAGCAAACATTAAGTTGGATCACTTCATTATTATGGAAAATATAATAATAATAATAATAATAATAATAATAATAATAATAATAATGGATATATTATAATTATAATGTAAAAGTATATCAAATAGAATATATTTGAGAATTATTATTTTACAATAATGATAATAATAATAATAGTTTTTATAAAATAAAACTGATCAGAACTGTATAGTTTATATATTTTAAAAGAATATAAAATATAAAACATTTTAGGCATATAATTTTTTTATAATAAATTTTACAATAATAACAATTATAAAATAATTCTCAGAAATGTATTATATTTTTTATAAAAATAACAAGAATAATTAAAATAATAGAGAAGAGGGACTGATGGAGGACATAGAGCAGAACACAATAAGAAACAGTGTATTTATATTATAAAATATCAGTTTGCATTTAAATTATGAATGTTAAAAAGTAATCCAGTTTATTACTGATAAAATTAAATGATGATTAATAAAATTGTGTGTTATGTAACTGCATGTGTGTGTGTGTGTGTGTGTGTTTAACTACCACTCTCAAAAGAACCAAACTGTCTTCATTCATTAAGCCATGCCAGAGGCTTCAGCATGCACATGAAAACACATTAAGCCACATATTCCTTGGCCCTGTTCTTTCCAGTGATGGTAACGGTGGTCTGGAAGTCATTGCACAAAAAGCACAAATGGGTAAAGAAGCTGTGAAAAGTTAAAAGTTCAAGACCACCAGATATGAACAAACCTCACCATAGGCCTGGGAGCCACCAAAGGAAATTGGCTATCCCGAGAGAATGAAAAGAAGGAAAAGAGGAAAAAATGTGTGGGGGAAAAAACACTGAAAGGACAGCTAGTTCAGCTTTTGCATTTTTGTGGCTTCATGGATGTAGCTGACCCAAAAATAAAAAGATATGAGAATGGTTAAAAGAGAACAGAGAAGAAGGCCAGGGGTAACCAACACAGCTGTCTGTTTCTGTTTTTGCTCATAAGGATAAGTTGATGTCTAAAATCTACAGACGTTCCTTTCAGCAAACAATGACAGGAAGAGTGAAAAGTACTATGAGGAACTATGAGGAAGACACAAAAAAAATATTTGCACAATCAGTGATGACAAAAGACTTTACTGACCAGGTACATCTGAATAAATGGAATTTGGCTTGGAAACAACTTATTATGGTTCCCACATGCCACAAAGATCTGGAAGAAAATAAGGCTAACACCTGCAAAACTCGGTGATACTACAACAGCCCCAAAAACGTATCCAGAAGGATTTAAATGGTTAATACCTCTCACCTCTATAAGCAAGTGAATTAAAGGGGTCATGAATTTAGAAATCAGATTTTCCTTGATCTTTTGACATGTAAGAGGTCACTGTACAATAAAAATTGCCTAACTGTTACAATAGTACAACAAAAGACAAAAAGCCTCTAGACTGCCTCATGTTAATGAGATGAGAAGAAGAAAAGACTGAAAATAACATTACCTTCCATTGGATTGTAATGCTAGGAAAGTGACCAGTGCTCAAATTGAGGCGAGGCTGGGGGGATAAGGCATTAGGGACCACTCATAAGAAGTAAAAAACAGACTTAGGGGGTTCCCCAGATATTTTTATTTTACTAAAGATTACAATTTTGATAACTTTTAACAATTAAGATAACGTTTTGTAAGTATGTGTGTGTGCCTGACGAAGGTCTTTGACCAAAACGTTGCCACTTTTAACTTTTTCTAAATAAAGGGAGAATAACAGTGTGCAGATCTTTTTTGTATGATTTGATGTATTTTTTTAATCTTGCACCTGGCCAAGACGCTTTGTATGTGCCTACCTTGACCTTTTTTTATACTAAAGATAATGACAAATCTGATTAAATTCACACAGTTAGGATACAGTACATTTCATGAATTAAATATTTACAATCACTCATGTGACTGAAGTATGTTTTTAAGCTAGTTGTCATATCTCTTTAAAATGTAAACAACCCTATCTAAGGACTGCTAAGCACACAACATTACTGCTTGCATGGCACCACTCTGGCAAAGCTCACTTTAACGAAAAATGGAGACTAATACACTTCTACTGGAGTTGGCTACTCGGAGCAAACGGTAAGGGTGGAATTGTGACATTTCCACTTGAAATTAGGAAAAAAATAATGAAATATATTAAACAGGTTCTTTAAGATTCTTTTGAAGTAACAGACTGCTCCTTTGTCACTGCTTTCAAATACATTTTGAAATAATTATTCCTGTGCCACACAGTTTTAAAAATGGTGTATATAAAATATACAGTATGTATATTACTCGATAATCTTGTGGTCTTGATAAATACTCCATAATCCTCCAACAATATCCTGTCTTATTGTATGTGAATACAAACAAACTGCATAAACCAAACTACATACACATTCCTATGACAATACGTTCTGTTTGGGCATCTCATTGCAAAGTTTGCCCAGGAAAACCGAAGGAACTAAAAGCATTCTTTCATTTAAACAACAACTACCCTTCTAGCAAGAAGATGGCAGGAAAGCCAAAGGGTCTTAAAAATACTTGATTTTAGTGGAAAAACAAACCTGAAGTATGCAACAAGGTTGGACTGCAGTTAAATGTACTTTCTGGAGGCTCTTAGGTGAAACGTGAATTGTTTAGCCACTGACTGTCACTACCCCAAACTTTCTATCATTAACTGTTTGAAATTCATTCCACATGTCTCAACAACAGAGATATGTTTAGCAATCCCCAGAACTGATGGTGGTTTATGATAGTAGTGAAAAACACCATCTGTGCCTCTCAGAAAAAGCAGGATATGGAGTTCTTACACATGACAGGCTCATCTTGTAACCAAATGATTTGAATTTGTCACACTTATAATTTACCCTTTGTACTGATGATGAATCTGTACATCTGTGCGGGTTAAAATAGGACAGAGATAGCACTGAAAAGTTTGAATTTCCACTGCTCAAGGACACAAAGATCACATATTGTACACTGATGAGTTTTTTAAAACTCCTCAGAGACACACAAAACAACTCTGGTGACAAGTCAGATTAGAAAAAAAGATCTCAACTTGTCACCTTCCATATCTGAAGATATTTTTCTCTTATAACTTTGAACCGACCACCCGTAAACTTCACCATCCAAAACGTCTGGTATGTGATGTGTGTTCTCAAATCATATTTCTGAGATACCGGGGGCTTCAAGTGGGCAAACTGCTACATGCAATAGTAGTGTTGATGCAAACACTTCCGAAATGTGATGCATTTGAGTGTCATTCTAGACATCAACAAAATGCAATTATGCATGCCTGCGTTCAGTATTCATAAAAATACAAATGGAAAAAAAAAAAAAAGTGAATGAGTTTACAGCTCTGAGAAAGATTATGTATATGAACAAATGATTTTAACCATCAAGATTTGATTGCATTGTAAAATGTTATACATTTCCATTTCTATAAATAAATAAAATAATATATAATAGAAATTATAATTTCATATAGATATGATTTAATATTGGTCATTTATTTTTCCACCCTGTAATAATAATAATAATAATAATAAATAATAAAATTAATTTAAAAAGTATAAATTAATACATTAACCTTAGTTTTCAAAAACAGAAGTTTACAAAAACAATTTTTAAAATGAAATATTACATAGTGGAATAATGCACACCAATAAATCAATCACAATAAAAACAAAAATGCATATTAAACAGGTTAAGCAGGTCAGTTTTGGTTCATGTCGACTTCAAACACTCATTACCATAATAATAAAGTGTTGTATAAAACTTAGATTTGCTGGAGCAGTTAAAAGTCAGTTCAGCCTTTATGGAGTTAATTTGGTATAATGATACAGAGAACAACAGGCCTTTGGTCCTTTGTCATGCTTTAAGGATGTTTAATTTATAAGGCCCCAAAACCACAAAGACCCACAGCTAGAACCATCTGGAATGTTCTACAGGAGACACTGTCTAAGAGACAAATACCAAAGCAATTCTAAACATCCCATACAGATTGAAAAACAACCTTGGGCATTATAAACAGGATGAACTGCAAGTTTAAACCCTGATCATTGATGTTATCTCACCTATAAACCTTAAAACTGCCTTTCATCACATAAAGATCGTTTTCAATCTTTGTGTTGTGCAAGTGCTGTTCCACACGTCAAAATGCAATTACGCATGCCTGCGGTCAGCTTTCCTAAAAATATGAATGAAAATGAAAGCAAGAGAGGGTGAGTTTACAGCTCTGAGTGCAGACTGTTCATTTCAGCTTATTCAGTTTGAAAATGACTCAAAGATGATTCATGATGATTCAGTTTTCAAGTGGAAAATGACGTTAAAAAAAAAGTAATTTGCATTTAGAAAATCCTTCGAAATGTGACTTTTTCTGAATTTTGTCAAATGCAGGAGGAGATGATGGCGGACTTATCCTCACAACTCAGTTCTAAGTCTGTGAAGCTGAAGGCGGGAACTTCGACTAATTGGTCTGTTTCTGCTTTGCCACCCGTTGTGATTGCTTTGAGTTCCCCAAGTCTGTTTATCGTTCACAGATTCTGCATAGCTGGTTTGTGTAAACATCTCAAATGGTTTTTAAATGTCATGCCAGTCATCGAGAAGATTTGGATGAATGTGGACGTTTTATGGGATGAATCATTCTGGTGATATATTTCTTTATGTCTTCATGGTAAAATATTGGTTAAAACACCAAGGCTAAGAAATCTAATCTCCCGCTGTTCAGTGTTCCTTTTAACGTGTTTAGTCTCCACAGAAGTGAAACCCTAAAAATCACAATTTATTTTCTTGACAACTGACAAACAAAATATTTCCTCTCCACTCGTTCTTTCATTCTCATTCTGTAACATTCACACGCTTACCATTGCTCCATCACTTTTTGCCATTAATGATAAAATGGTCTTTGTCCCTGTGAAGGGTGCACTCCATGTTTGTGGCGTCACTTGAAGCAACATCCGGCTTTAGAATAGAGAAAAACAGAGTGTAAGTGTAACAGAGTACTAGGTTCAGTGATGATAATCATTTTAGGAAAAAAAAAAGCAGTCAAGGAATTTTTACAATTCTTAAGTATTAAAAAAAAAACTGTTTGTCCACCAAATCAAAGTCATGTGGTGCAACAAAACAGGAGAAAACAAAAAAAAAATGTTAATTATATTATAGAAAAGATTCCTGAAAACCAGCCACAGTCTAATTTGTCCCACTACAGTTTCATAAGGAATATTTTTATTATAACATAGAAAATCTCTAACATTGTGTTTTGCATTATTGTTTCGGCAAAGAATGCACAACGCACAAGTCTCTTATAATATAATTTGTTTAATAAAATTCAAAATGTTTTTGAAAACTATCAATACAAAGTGCACACTCAAATGTATTCAAGGTGTTAGGAAAATATTTGAATACTTTTTACTTGATGTTAAAACCAAAAATCTATATTTTTATTTATTTTAATTCACTTAATTATTTTAATATTAATTATATTTATTTTTAAGTGTTGTGTTGCTGTGGACAATAGGGAACCTTGAAGACAAAAAAAATGAGAACTTCTTCACTGGAGGATAATATCAGGAGGTTAACAACAGAGTGAAAAAACACAAACAGAGAGACTGGCTGTCAAGGTGGAAATGATAACCTAGTGTAGATATTCTGTATGACATCAGATATTTGTTTCACAAACATGTGCAAGCTATTACAGCTATTGTCTGTAGTATGACAGCTAAAACGACACATGCACACACACTGGGAGAAATAATGTGGAAAATTGTCATACATCAATGCATCTGAAAAATCCAGAAGCATTACAGCACCATCTGTATATGTTGAGAAACTTGATGCCTTTTTAATCACTATTACACATGTGCTCACACAATCTATAGGCCTAGTCATCTTTTAGCTTGCTCAATTAGCAAGAGAATGAAAATCATTTTGTTTTTCCTCAATCTCATCGACCAGCTATTTCTGTCCTTGTTTACTCATTGAACACAGATCTCATTATCAACCTAAATCAAGTGAGTATTAATGAATATGTGTCACATTAGAGAGGCTTGAGTTTGTCCAAGTTTTAAAACTGTGTCTGGAGACTACTATGTTCTGTTCCAATACGTTACGCTCTGTCCAGCTGTTTAATGAATCTCATGTAAACACCCCAAAGACACATGTCCACCAAAGAATTGTTTCTACGAACCTGAAACCAGCCTAATTATACAAGGTTTTCTGATGAATGAATAGTCAATTAGTAAATTTTACCCATTACCTGTCATACAGAAGCAGGACCGTATGTCTCATCTTAGTAAGGGCTCCAGCCAGAGTCTCTTCTGTTCCTCAGTGCCAAACAGGTGCAGAACTTCCATATTGCCAGTGTCTGTTAGAGAGTTAAAGTCACCATGAAATCAAAATGAAGAATTCTTATATTTTTTTGTCGTATTCCTCTTGTTAAGCCGCTCCTGAACCACAGACAACGTCAGAGGCGTCTTACCTGGGCTAAGGAGAAGAAGAACTGGACTGTTGCCCAGTGGTCCAAAGTCCTCTTTTCAGATGAGAGCAAGTTTTGTATTTCATTTGGAAACCAAGGTCCTAGAGTCTGGAGAAAATTGATTTGTGATTAAAACAAAAATCCCACTGTTTTTGCCTTTTCATGTCTATTCATGTCTTTTTATTTCTTATAAAACAGGACTTTTTAAAGTCCCGATGTCTTCTACAGAGGACATAGCATAACATATGAATGAAATAGAATTTTTCCAAAAAAAAAATATTTTTCACATTTTTTTATTTTTTATTTTTCACTTATTCAGGAGGATATATATATATATATATATATATATATACAGGGGCATAATTTCCACTGGG
The DNA here is from genome assembly GCF_001515605.1 of Sinocyclocheilus anshuiensis. Classification (NCBI taxonomy): domain Eukaryota; kingdom Metazoa; phylum Chordata; class Actinopteri; order Cypriniformes; family Cyprinidae; genus Sinocyclocheilus; species Sinocyclocheilus anshuiensis. Next base: position 122,710 of record NW_015557094.1, on the reverse strand, counting down.
GACAGGGGGGACATGTCCCCCCCACTTTTCAAAATCACGTTTGTATGCCCCCACTTTCAAATTCGTTTATGATTTTTTTAACCACACGCCGTCATCGCCACGGAGGAGCAGGACCGAGCAGGGCACAGACGCGCACGTCCGCGTCCAGGAACGTCGCTTGCACACTCTAAAAATAGCTCACTGAAAGTTCTAATGAGCTGGTATCGCGGTTGCGGCACAGTCAGCAATGAAACGCCAGAAGCAGCAACAGATGACTTTGATGTCATCATGGATGAAAAGAAAGAAAGAAAGGAGATGCGAGTTGGTTGATTCAATAAAAAAGAAAGAAAGAAAGAAAGAAAGAAAGAAAGAAAGGAGATGTGAGTTGGTTGATTCAGTAAATTAGCTCAGGTCAGAAAAATCATATTTTCTGTCTACTCCTATTAATGTTAGCCTACGTTGACTGAGCTAACGTTAGCATACACTGTTGCTAGGTAACAGACTGTTGTTAGCTAAATATTTAATGCAGAACAGTGGTTCCTAAACTTGGGTACGTGAGGCGACAGAGGGGGTACGCGAACAAAATGCTAAGTTCTGCGCAATTTGAGTTGAATTACTGAAATAAATGAACTTTTCCATGACATTCTAATTTATTGAGATGCACCTGTATAAATACAGCCACCTGCTTAGTTACTGAATGAACAAATGACTCGATGACTCATGCATTAGACAGTGACTTACCGCCACCTACTGGCGGTTTTAGTATTTAAAAGAATCACTTTTCACTTTTTTATCATCATTGCATAATTAATCTATTGAATTTTTATTTTTTTTTAAACATTAATATTCTATTTATAAAGATAAAAAATGCTTTGGAAAGTCAATTTAGGGGGCAAATATTGTCCTTTAATGGAAAAGTTTCAGTCTAAGTGGAAGAGAGGGGGTAGGCCTAAGCAGAAATGCCTCAGGGGGTACTCCACTCTAAAAAGTCTGGGAACCACTGATGTAGAACATTCTGTCCTGTGCAATTGTCCTTTAATGGAAAAGGTGCAGTCTAAGTGGAAGAGAGGGGGTAGGCCTAAGCAGAAATGCCTCAGGAGCTACTCCACTCTAAAAAGTCTGGGAACCACTGATGTAGAACAATCTGTCCTGTGCAACAAGTGATTTATTTTATATTTTCAGGTACAGCGGTTAGTTTGAAATAAAAGTTTGTTTAACAGTGGAAATTGAGTCTCACATTATTTAAACATTATTCAAAACATTAATGGTGAA
>NW_015557094.1:114326-116729 GCF_001515605.1 Sinocyclocheilus anshuiensis | reverse complement strand
AGTAGATTGTGCATTATTTTTTTACAGACTTTTCTTAGAGTGTAGCATACTAACTAACTACCAATACACTGCTTAAAAGTGTAATTGTTCAGAATTTGTAGTTTTACTTGTTTACTAGCTAATAATAATAATAAAAAAAACTTAAATTGTAATCGTTCAAAAATGTGTAAGCTTTCGATAATTCAGTGTATTTAAAAATGTTTATTTATATTTTAATATTATATTATGCATTTATATTATTACGAACAAATCTAAATGAACATATAAAAATATATGTTTTTGCTGAGATTTGACAATTTTGCGTCGTGATTACGTAATGACGTCATCCCTCAATGACATCACAACATCATTTAGCACCTTTTAGCAACAAATCAACCTTCCTTTAGCAACTTCCCCTGAAAATTAGTTGGCAACACTGGTATCGCGGTTGCGGCACAGTCAGCGATGAAACGCCAGAAGCAGCAACAAAATGCTGAGTTTTGCGGTGTTTCGTTAACGAATCGTTTGCGAAAGTCATTGATTCAATGATTCATTTATAAATACAGCCACTTGCTTAGTTACTGAATGAACAAATGACTCGATGACTCACGCATTAAGACTTGGTGACTTACTGGCGCTTTTAGTATTTAAAAGATCATCATTGCATATTAATCTATTGAACATTTTTTTTAAACATTAATATTCTATTTATAAAGATAAAAAGTGCATTGGAAAGTCAATTTAGGGGGCAAATATTGTTCTTTAATGGAAAAGGTGCAGTCTAAGTGGAAGAGAGGAGGTACCCTCAGGAGCTACAGGAGCTACTCCACTCTAAAAAGTCTGGGAACCACTGATGTAGAACAATCTGTCCTGTGATTTATTTTATTTATTTTATATTTTCAGGTACAGCGGTTAGTTTGAAATAAAAGTTTGTTTAACAGTGGAAATTGAGTCTCACATTATTTAAACATTACTCAAAACATTAATGGTGAACATTTTCGACTTTATAAAATGATTCACTCAAGTCTTGGTGATCGGCCCCTATTAAACAATAAAGAAAGTAAGACATCTTTTTCTTATTCATAGTTTAGTAGCCTACTATTCTTTTTGCCAGAATTGATCATTAAAATTATTTATTATTTCCTGGATTTTGTATGACCATAGTCCATAAATGCAGGGCCGTTTCTAGGCATAGAGGCGGTCGCCGGTCGCCTAGGGTGCCACCAGCTGAAGGGGCGCCAATGAGCGCACGTACTGGCACTTTTAGCAGGGTTGTGATAAAGAGTGGCACGGTCACCCTGAAATATGACTGCTGCCCCCACTGGATCCCCCAACATTATTGGGCTAGAGTACTGTCAATCTGACGATGCCTGTATGCCACTAGATCAGAGTGGTGTCAATTGCTGCCTGATTGTTGCATGCAAAGTTTGCATTTGGAGCGCTCAACATCGCCATTAGATCAGTGGGCACTGTCAGTGCTTTGGCAAGGTAACACTTTTTTTTTGCCATGCAATAAAGCTAAGCTCAAAGGCCAATTTAAAATATATAGTATATAGTATCCAAATCGAAATGTAATAAAATTAATTTATGTGTGATTTATGTGTAAATTATGTGCAATGTCTTAGCCACTATGGATTGTTACATAGGGCTATACAGGCATCTAGTGGCAACACAATGATATTACAGATACTAAATTGTGCAAAATGTTTATCTTAACAGTCAATTTACAAATAATGCATTCAGATTTGTGGAACTCAATGCACTGAATCTCCACAAATTAGTGTCGTTACTATGACAACCAATTTGAATGTGACAAGTAACTGGTGTCTGAAAAGAATTATATATTTAATTATATATATAATATATATAATTATATATATATAGGCAATAGGGATTTCGCCTAGGGAGTCAAATTGGCTAGAAACGGCCATGCATAAATGTATGTACATGCAGGAAATGGGATTCAAATCGAAATTTTCCCCCATTTTGTGTCCCCCCCCACATAGGCATAGCTTGACGTTTGAGTTTGGGGGGGGCCAAACCGAACCAGTGGATTTGGTCAGACGTACTTTTAAACACATTTTAGTTTTTCTATAGTAAATCTACATATTCACATTCACTTGGATGTAAATGGTCGGCATAAAAGTAGTGTGCGGCTAAACCGGTTGCGTCCTGTGGATCACCTTTATCTGACTGTCCTGGTCCGGAATCATCAAGCATGGCATTAATATCTTCATCGGAGTTTTTCGTTGTCTCCAGATTTCTCTGCAGTTCGTGTATGTTGTTAAAAACGCAGAACATCATTTTATTCCACACAACAGGCAAGCATTACCGTTAAGTCTATTATCCACCAAAATGCAGATTCGTCACGTGACAATTCTTACGCAAATGAGATTGAGGGAGACGTTAAGTTTGTTTTGATTT
>NW_015557094.1:105000-113824 GCF_001515605.1 Sinocyclocheilus anshuiensis | reverse complement strand
CAATATAACAAAGAGTGAAAAATTTAAGGGGGTCTGAATACTTTCCGTACCCACTGTATATATATATATTAGGGGTGTCCCCGACTAAGGATTTTTCATAGTCGAATCTGAATTTTCGAATCTTGCCGATAGTCGAATCATATGTTTGGGGGTGGGGCAAAATACATTACCAAGAGAGACATTCTACAGTCATAATTACTGACGTTAACATACAGGGGAAACTGTGTAAAGGACGCCTCGCAGATACAAACGGGGTAAATAATGTTTTATGTTTTGATTAAAAGATTAACATTTAAACGTCAGCGAAACCCTAAGAATTCACAACATATTTTTCAATAGTGCTCTCTTTTTAACGTTATGTATATGACAGTAGTTATTAATGTTCTGCATTTCTGTTTTGAGCTGCGCGCGCTGAGTAGAGTGAAGCATCTGATAGGAGGTTTTTAAACCAATGGGATTTAACTCATTGTGGCGGGACGGTAAGGCAGAGAAATAAATCGAGGAAAAGACCGCAACCCAGTTGTCTCCAGATTTCTCTGCAGTTCGTGTATGTTGTTAAAAACGCGGAACATCATTTTATTCCACACAACAGGCAAGCATTACCGTTAAGTCTATTATCCACCAAAATGCAGATTCGTCACGTGACAATTCTTACGCAAATGAGATTTGAGGGAGACGTTAAGTTTGTTTTGATTTTTTAATTTACTTACAATAACAATTTTTTTTAACGTTATGTATATGACAGTAGTTATTAATGTTCTGCATTTCTGTTTTGAGCTGCGCGCGCTGAGTAGAGTGAAGCATCTGATAGGAGGTTTTTAAACCAATGGGATTTAACTCATTGTGGCGGGACGGTAAGGCAGAGAAATAAATCGAGGAAAAGACCGCAACCAATAGTAGCCCACTATGCCACCTAGGGACTTCCACCCCAGGATATAAACCACTCAACCATACAGGTTCGGTCTACCCAGAAATGATTGAGATGTTTCTGCCAGTTAAAACCAATGTTTTAATTACATCAAAAATAATTTTCTGTTTAAAAACAAGGAAGTCACAATTCACAGGGGGACATGTTCGATACAGATACCTTTTAAATACCCCAAAAAAAAGGATACCAATTAAAAGTATATTATGCTAACTGGGGGCAGAACAAAACAAACAAAAAAAAAGGAAGAAAACAACAAGATTTACATAGATGAAACAAACAAAACCACAAAAAAAACTCTAAGCACCACCTGGGTCGCTGAGAACACTTACAAGGAGAAAATCCTAAACCACCCTGACAGAATCCCTCACACTCTAGTGCTCTCCACTGCAACCACACGAATGAAAAACAAATGTGTTCCACACTGCACCCCAAAGAATAAATGGTGTATCTCTCTAGGTCCCCAAAGGGAGAACTCTCAGCACTGACAAAGAAATACAAAAACAAATATACAAAAATCACACAAAGAAAGGAAAGGAAACTACATATATATGCAAACCATTAGGGTACGTGACTAATCATCCCCGCAAATCACTGACAGTGTATCACATCAGCCGTCTTGATCACTATTACTCAAAGTTAGGAAAAGAAAACGACTAAAACCCTTTAATATTTCCAAAACCATCAAACAAACAACTGAAACAAAGAAAGAAGAAAGAAAATCTAATAAAGACAACGAAGGCAATAAACACAGCAGGAACCGTAGAGACAAAACAGCAGCGCAGTCTGGGTCCGTACGTCCTGCCAAATATTGACCCACTCCACGCTGGACATAAGCCGATAGGCACTTCCCCTCAACTGGGTCAATCCGACTGAGTGAAAAAGCTCCCGCTATGACATATCTCGCTGCACCCGAACTGGGTTTAAACAGAGAAAGGATATTAATATTTTAATTAATATTACGTTAATATTACGACTTATAGGCTATCTGCACAGAATGCCCCGAATGCACATCAACGTGTCTGCGCGGCTCTGAATAAACTCCTTTTGTGGACACGTTCTTCACGCATCAACGTGCAGAAACACGGCAACTAAACGCTAAAAAAAATCACAGCGTTGTATGTGAAATCAGACATTGAGCACCCCCATATAGCCAAAATGGCATGATCATAACACCTCTGCGAATATTCGACGAGGCTGAATTCAGCTTCTCTTATTCGCAGCTTCTTATTGACGCTAGCCGTTCCACCTTAAAAACGCGACGCTTCCTCGTTTCTTAGCTTATTATTCACGCTCACGTAGGGACCGTCTCTATTTGTGTCTCTTTTTCAGAAACGAACAATAAACAATTTTAAAATGTAAATAACACTAAGATAAGAGTGAAAACGGGCTATCAACATACGTTAATTATTGAACGTGCATGTCATCCTTTGAGTGCAGTAATTAAGGTTTTTTTTTAATTTTTATCTAGCCTCTTATGAAGACTTCATATGACCCAGCACCTGTGAATTGAGGACTCCAGTACAAAATGATGACATTTTCATTGCTTTAAAATAGTGATCGACCGATATTGATATTTTATAACCGATACCAATTATTTGCATGTTTATGTGCCCGATAACCGATATGCAGAACCGATATTTATTTACTGTTATAAAGTAAATAAATGACTGAGTGAAGTATGAACATACTTCACTTTGGTTTTTCCTCTGTGTGTTTAGACGTAGGTCGGATGTCCAGATATCAGATGTGTATCCGATTAAAATCCACATTTGGAAGTGGCTCAGATCTGATGCAAAAAAATCGGATCTCGTGCGGGTTTTTGTGTTTACACGTGTGCAACAAATTCCGATCTGTGTCAGATGTGAGCAAAAGATCGGATTTTTTGTGCCAGTGTAAATGCAGCCTAGGTGACAGCTGACCGTGCACAGCATCAGAGAGAAGTTGGAGCATGGGGAGTTATTCTCCAGTTACTGTATTGTCATATCAGCCAAGTTTATGTTTCCATTACATAAAAATGCTACAGTAAAAATGTGTGAACGTGCGTGGTTACAGTCATGTGCACTGGGAATATGACCTCAGTGGAACTTTTAACGCACCCTCAAAGGAAGCTACCCTCAAACGCAGCTGAGATATAGCGCCTCCAATTGGGCCAATAATGCAATGTTCTCCAGTTACTGTATTGTCATATCAGCCAAGTTTATGGGTCCATAACATAAAAATGCTACAGTGAAAATGAATTGAAATTTGCATGGTAACATTCAGGGGCGCTGGGAATAAGGCTCCAGTGTAAGGTTTAACGCATCCTCAAAGGCAGCTGAGATATGGCGCCTACAATTGGGCCAATAATGCAATTTCTCCTGTTATTGTATTGTCATATCTGCCAAATGTATGGGTCCATAACTTAAAAATGCTACAGTTAAAAAATCTGAACATTTGCATGGTCACAGTCATATGCCTTGGGAATAAGACCACAGTATGACTTTTAACGCACCCTCAAAGGCAGCTGAGATATAACGCCTCCAATTGGGCCAATAATGCAATTTATCCTATTGTAAAGTCATATCTGCCAAACTTATGGGTCCATAACTTCAAAATGCTACAGTAAAAATGTCTGAAAATGTGCGTGGTTGCAGTCAAGTGCACTTAGAATATAACCTCAGTCTAACATTTAACGCACCCTCAAAGGATGCTGAGATATAGCGCCACCAATTGGGCCAATAATGCAATGTTCTCCAGTTACTGTATCGTCATATCAGCCACGTTTATGGGTCCATAACTTAAAAATGCTACAGTAAAAATGTCTGAAAATGTGCGTGGTTACAGTCAAGTGCCTTGGAAATAAGACCACAGTAGAAATTTTAACGCACCCTCAAAGGAAGCTGAGATATAGCGCCACCATTTGGGGCAATAATGCTATTTTTCCTGTTATTGTATTGTCATATCTGCCAAATGTATGGGTCCATAACTTAAAAATGCTACAGTACAAATGTCTGAAAATGTGTGTGGTTACAGTCAAGTGCACTGGGAATATGACCTCAGTTGAACTTTTAACGCACCCTCAAAGGAAGCTGAGCTAATTTATGGGTCTATAACTTCAAAATGCTACAGTAAAAATGTCTGAAAATTTGCATGGTGACAGTCAAGTGTCCTGGGAATAAGACGCTAGTGAAACATTCTACGCACCCTTAAGGACAGCTGAGATATAGCGCCCCCAATGGGGCCATGAATGCAATAGCTCAAGTCTGTATTGTCATATTTGTCAAATTTATAGGTCCATAACTTCAAAATGGTACCGTAAAAATGTCTGAATCTTTTCAGACATTAAAGCCTATAATGAAACTTTTAACGCACCCTCAAGGACAGCTGAGATTTTGCGCCTCCAATTGGGCAATCAGTGCAATGGCCTATTCAACTGTATAGTCACATATGTCATATTTATAGGTCCATCTTCTAAATGCAATACAACAACAATGCAATGGCTCATTCAGTTTAATTCATATTTATTTGTATAACGCATTTCACAACACATATTGTTTCAGAGCAGCTTTACAGAAAATGCATGTTTTTCTGTTACAAAACCAGAATAGTCTTTATAGGAGTGGGTATCAGAAAGAACAGTTGAAGTCTAGTACAAATTATAGTATTTACAAATACCATATATGCATTTAAGCAAACTTTCTGCACATTTTAAAGCAATGAAAATGTCATCGTTTTGTATCTGGAGTCCACTATTCACAGGTGCTGGGTCATGTGAAGTCTTCATAAGAGGCTAGATAAAAAAAAAAAAATCATTACTGCACCCAAAGGATGACATGCACGTTTAATAATTAACGTATAATGTAATTAGATTTAATGTTGACAGCCCGTTTTCGCTCTTATCTCAGTGTTATTTACATTTTAAAATAGTTCATTGTTCGTTTCTGAAAAAGAGACGCAAAGTTGAGCGTGAATAAGAAGCTAAGAAACGCGGAAGCGTCGCGTTTTTAAGGTGGAACGGATAACGTCAATAAGAAGCTGCGAATAAGAAGCTGAATTCAGCCTCGTGAATATTCGACTGTGAGATTGTTAGTCGAATCAGGATCCTCCTATCGAAGCATGGAATCTTCGACTATTCGTGGTCACCCCTAATATATATATATTGTAATGTCTACATTTTTTAGATTGATGTGTCTCAGATGTCTCATATATATATATATATATAGGCCCTCAGGCTTGGCCCCCCCACGGACATCCCTGTGCCCTCCTTCGGACCGAGGGGGTCAGTCGGACTTGAGTTTAGCGTGTATTATAGTCTTACTCATACAACTGCCTGCTGTTGCTTCTGATTGCTTTTAGATGGAAAAGCTGCCCATAACTCCTGGTCTAGGATGTGTTTTCTTCGTAATAATAGCATAACGAAATAGATTTGGCAAACAATCCAGTGTATCTGCCCTTCTGCTTTGGAAAGCATCAAATGATTTTACAATGCATTTTCGCAAATCATGCTAACCTGCTTGCTTTTCTGTTTAATTTAACAGTGTTTTTTGTGAACATATATATGCTTTAATAACAAATAATTGTAGCCTAACACCTTAAAATAAGGTTCGATTAGTTAATGTTAGTTAATGTACTTGTTACGGGGCTGACAAGACGTGAGACGTGCGGATCCATGTGCAAGCTTTAATTCAAGCAGAGAGGTCAGAAACACAGGCAGGGTCGAACAAATGGCAAACAGGTATATGGCGGGAAAGACACAAGAATAATCCTAGGGCTAGCGAAGGTCGACGAACGGCGAACAGAATCAAAAGGGCGAGACTAAGGGGATAACTCCAGGAAACCAGGCAAGGATCAGAAACCGAGAAAACAGACAAGGCAAGACTAGGCTAAGGCAGGGTAAACTAACGAGGGCTCTGTAGTGTAGCTATCAAATGATAAGCGCTAAACAATACTCGGCAGAGGGAAGGGATCAGAGTGAGTGTTAAATAGTGAGTGAATGATATGAAACAGCTGTGTGCAATCAGTGCTGTGTGTAATCAGTGAAACAGCTGTGTGCAATCAGTGCTGTGTGCAATCAGTGACCTCCTTGGCCGGAACAGAACAGGCAGAGAGTTCATAGGTGGCCTCCTTGGCCGGAACAGGACAAGCAGAGAGTTCATAGACGGCCTCCTTGGCCGGAACAGAACAGGCAGAGAGTTCATGGACGGCCTCCTTGGCCGGAACAGGACAAGCAGAGAGTTCACAAAGGGTGACCTCTGATGGCTAGCAGACGGAAGTTCATGGACCGGATACGTAACAGTACTAAAGTGTATTAACGTGTTAGTTAATTATTGTAAAGTGTTGCCTAAATAATGTATTTCGAGCGTTCACTTGAAAAAAATGTGAAATTTTGCCAATTTTGCTTCTCTGCTTGCAATCAGATCATTTTAAGCCGCTAAACTCCGGGAAAGTTTTCAGTAGCTCTGTCATATTCTGTGATTGTCTCTGAAGAGCACGAGCCCTCACACTGTGTGAAGTACAGACTGAACGGAATGTCAACACATCCCACCGCTGTATGGCCAGATGAGACGCAAACTACGTTTTCTCGACTGGATAACCAGTCTCGCTAGTAAAGTTTTGATGGATGAAGACTGCAATCAAGGTAAAGACGATTGCGGTGACGTACAGGAGTCGTACAGTAAGCAAGCGTGAGTCCGTTATAATAATGCATGTATGAGTGCTCTTGACGCACTGATCGCACATTGCATTTATGCACAGGCACAGACATTTCTGTACATTCACGTTGTTTCCACACACATTCACGATAATGTTTTGATTTGTCATGTGTATATTGCTGTGTTTAGTTTTTCTGAATGGATCTGTGTACTGTAGTAGATAAATGCAGTCAACAGGCGGTTGGTTTATGGGTTTTTGGCATCTCCATGTGGTCTTGTTCAATATCGCAACTTTGCTGTTGCACTGTACACATAGGCTACTATACAATTCTGAATTTTTTAGCTTTATTTTTTTCTTTCATATCTGCTTATATGGGCTCCTTATATCATTTGGTTCTTTGGTGTCCTTTTGGAGTTTCTAAGTGTCCTTCAGATTGCAGAGAGAATAGAGACTCGTGTTGCATTTTCAGTGAATTATTCATTCCAGTGTGTTTCGCCCAGCTGTGTTTAGTTATACGGAATGGATCCGTGTACTGTAGTAGATATATGCAGTCAGCAGGCGGTTGGTTTAGTTTTTTTGGCATCTCCATGTGGTCCTGTTCAGCATCGCAACTTGACTTCTCTAAAATGTAAAAAAAGCTCTTTGCTGTTGCACTGTACACATACTATAAAATTCTGATGTTCTTTTCTATCATATGTGCTTATATGGGCTCCTTATATCATTTGGTTCTTTGGTGTCCTTTTGGAGTTTCCTTTTGGAGTTCTTTTGGAGTCCTTTTTTGGACAGACATCTAAATTTATCTTGAAAAAAGCTTGCAGAAAATATAGATTTCAATCTTCTGGTTTACTTTGCTGGATATAGCAAATGATGACAAAAATAAACATTTGAAACAAGATAAATGGTCTATGCTTAAATTCATGAAGTGTGCGATTAATCACAGAAAAAGGGTGTGATTAATTAGATTCAAAATTTTAATCTATTGACAGCCCTAATATATTATATGAAGCTGTGATATAGTTAATCTGGTTTATTTCTTGGTTTATTTATTTTTTGGCTAGTAGACATTCTGAATGGCCGGTAACTTAATTTAATTTAATTTATTAGCCAAATTGTCTGGTGAGTGAAAAAGTTAATTTCTTAAATTGCTTAAATTGTGATTTTGCTTTTTTTAATTATAGAATACTGACAAGTAGATTATGGTGGGGGTGCAAACGTTTTTCTAGATTGGGGTGTCAAAAAACAAAACTGAAAAATCACTGAATTAAAGCAAAATTCACAAACTTTCTTCCACAAACAAAGTCGATTTATGTAAAGGGTTGGCTGTGATTACCAAAACCACCTCATCTTGTGCTGCAGAAGCTGTTAGCACTGACTAACTCTGATAATAAATCAGTGACTGGAAGGAGAAATCAGCAGGAGATCCATTCGAAAGCTCTTACCGCTCGTTTTCCTTAACCACCTGCTCCAGGCTTGCTTTGACATCTGTCATCTGCCTCCGAGTGTTTGACAGAGAGAAACAAGCATGTGACTGAGAGGTGGGAGGAGCGTAGATAGTGTATACGTTATAGAGATAGTGTACTCTTGAATGGCAAACTTATTATAGAACAAGTTCACTTGACTTGGGATTAAACTGCAATTTAAAGCTGACAGCATGAAATCAGCCCCATCAAGCTCTGACAGCAGTAAAACCTCACTGTAATGTGAGCATTTATGTTGTGTAAGCATTTGTGTTGGGTAGCAATGTGTACCTGATAGAACTTGAGCTGCATCTCCATCTGTTGTATGTGCCTGTCATATTCTTCTATTAGAGGAGCCATTAGACTGAAAACACACACCCAGGTCAGAAAACAACATCGTAAAACATTTAAGATTATAGGTTATTAACATTTAGGGTCCCATAATAGTGGATTACATAGCAGTACAGTTATAATAATACTGTAATTACAGTATACTACAATCAATAGTTTATCATTTTACATGTATTACATAATTAAAAAGAAAAAATTAATACTACATTTTATGTTTTCTAAATAAAGATATATATATATATATATATATATATATATATATATATATATGTGTGTGTGTGTGTGTGTCACGTGTTGCTACTGTGAGGAGCACGGAACGAGGAGACCAGAGTACAAAACAAAGGAGTAGAATTCTTTTTTTCAGGGAATCACACGTAGCACAAGGAGTTGACAAACAATTCCAGACAAGGGAGAACAGAACGGGCTAGAACTAAATAGGGCAGATAAGGAGAGGCAG
>NW_015557094.1:97645-104939 GCF_001515605.1 Sinocyclocheilus anshuiensis | reverse complement strand
ATAACATTTCGCTTTATTTACCGGTGTTATTTATGAATGTAATAATGCGGTTTGTGCTTATCTGTGTTTAACCTGTAGGCTACAACGTAACATTAATGTAGACCTATCATATTTAATGTATCTAAATATGTACATCTACTGTATATATCACATCCAACACACATCGATTAAAAAAAAAATTACAAATAGCTAATTATACATAATATGGCAGCAGATTATACATTTTTACTATTTGGCTTCTTGATTTAAACAAAAATACAGTTTATGTTAGGTGAATTAGGCATCAAAATAAAAAAGAACCAAAAATAATTTGGTTCTGTCTCCCTCTACTGGTTCACTTATATACAGTTGTGTTGTATTGTCAAGTTGGACAGTCAGGTGCCAAAGTGCTTTTTGCATGTTCACAACAGCGTTGGATTGACCCAAATAAACTATATTAAACTCAACATTACAATTACATTAAACTAAACATTACAATTATTCTACAAATAATCAGTTATTCAGTTATCCTGCAGTTTCACATTATTGTGATATTACAACGTGCGACGTACAGAACAGTAGTACCTTATGAGCTCCGGGGCAGCAGCTCTCCTGGAGGCTTTTATCTGAGCACATAACGCTTATCTGCAGTCTCAATGTAAAACGTTGGGTTGGATTGCCCAGCTCTATTCAAAACAAATAATTAACATACAACAACAAACAAAACATGCGCTTGAAAAAGGATGTGTGTAATTAAATGTCTTACCTGTACTGCTACTGTTGCCTGAAAAGCTGTCAAGTTTTTCTGACAGATATCTTTTCAGGTTATTAGTGTCAAATCGATGTTCTGGATGGACAGCGGAGGTTTGGCGATCCATTGCTTCACAAAGTGGAATTGAGAAATAAAGTTCACGATTTGAAGGATATTTCAAAATAAAAGTCATCATCTTATGATGATATACTGTACGAACAGGAGACCGAGTGCCGAATAAAAGGACAAACTTAATGTGATATTAACATTTACTTTTACAGGATTGAACGTATACAGCAAGTATCTTTTATATGGGTGACTCCTCATGTACAGGCAGTTTTGACTAGCCTACTTGAATTTTTTTAAGTGTTACAACTGTCATATTAAATTAAAGGAATAAAGATTTGTTGATGGACACGATCAAGTGGATTTAATATAGATATAATATTAATATAACTGATGCTATAGCCTACTTCTAATTTCTGATATGTCTTGGACCTGTAACCCAAATTAGATAGCAGTCCATAGTGATAAGTTGTTGTTGTTGTTGTTTTATTCTTTGATGAACGTTGAAAAGAACAGCATTTATTTGATACATAATTATTTTGTAACATTTTAAATGTCTTTACTGTCACTTTTCTTCAATTTAGTGCATCCTTGTTGAATAAAAGTACCTCCTATAAAATACAACTTTCTGACCCCAAACTTTTGATCTACTGTTTTTGTAATAAACAACTTTAAAAAATAAAAAAATACCATGAGTGAACAGCAGGTGTCAGCACACTCTAAATAATAATACTGGCTGTCGTGATGTGGAGCTCATAAAAAAAAAAAGAAATTACAAATCACAAAACATAAATACAAAAGCTTTAATGGCATGTTATTTATAAATTATTTACAAATTATGCAATTAAGTTTAAATATACTGTACAAGTTACTATCATTAGCAATACATGACGTGGTGCCCAGCAGTCAAAAATGCTTCATGTAATGCTACATATAAAAGTATGTACAACATAACAGAACAGATAATGTGAAGTAGTTATTTTCAATGCTTATAAAAAATAATCATTACCTCAAAATTCCAATGATCAAAAAATAACATCTTTAGGATCTTTTCTCTGATATGTATCATACCTGATATGTCATATGCTCTGGATTTGGTCATGTCCATGTACTTCAATCACTTTAAGCACTTTAAGTCTTTGCTTCTGCACTTTGTTTGCGTCCATCAAGACTTCAGTAATATCTCTGGTATTTTGCTCACATGCATCCAGATTTAGATGTGAGAGAGGGAGTAAGTAATATTTTTATCTAGGCATGATGGATGTTAAAACATATTATGCGCATCCTGAAAAATAAAATAAATTGAACCAACCATCAGATCACTTGCATGTTGAAAAAATATACTCTCAAAGACAAATACTTAACCCACTCTCCCACTTCCAATCATTTTATTCTTTCTATCTGTATGCTTTAAAAGTGGGAGCAGCTACAACATTTGTTAACAAAAAAAAAAAAAGAGTAGTGTGAGAGAGAGAGTTGTGTGTGTGTGTGTGTGTGTGTGTGTGTGTGTGTCTGTGTGTGTGTGTGGAAGCCATGTGCCAAGTGAATGTGCAAGCCCTTTGTTTTCAAGAGAAAAGAAGAAAGTTCAGCTACTGTCCACAGTCATTCAGTAGAAAAGAGGCCATAAGCTAATAAAAATATCTTCTGAAAGCAATTTAAATTCTCTGACAAGAAAGACACCTCTATACATCTGCAAACTTAATTTTGCTAACCCCGGTGCCTTTAACACTACGATCAATAAAGCAGGTTTTAGCTGATGAAATGGATTTGCCATTTTAACATATGCCCTTTTTCAGTTTTTGGCTATTTAAATCAGCATTTTAAGTTACAATGACAATAGTCAGTACAGCCTGGACTTTACAAACAAAACAAAACTTTCAGGCCACCATCAATCTGTACACCAGGAATAGCAGCTTATTTCTATTTTATGTTGGTTCCTAGTACGTTTTCATGGCTACAGCCTACAGCTAGGTTGAATAATGAGGCACATGGGTGAATACAGTATCATTGTGGGATCAGGCCAACAAATTTGATGGACAAAGTCAAAGCAGGAAGCTAGTAGTGATCTCTGCATTCCGACTCTTTCTGCCATCATAAACAATACTAATCAGATAAAGCACCTAAGCGTTGGCACATCCCATCGCTTGGCAGAAATTACATGCTGGATATCTGCACTGTTTAGGTGGGATTCAGTGCCCCCCTGTAAATGTTCACCCATGCAGAATTGTGTGCGTCACTCCAGGATGTCAGATTCGAAGGGAACCAGGTGGTAGTAGGACAGGTTAGTGACGTAAGCTTCAGGATCTTCGTCACTTAGGTCTTGATCTACAGGATCCAAATATTCTCTCCCATCCTCATCATACCTGCATATTTAGAGATAATTCAACCATTTAAAAAACTCTTAAGAAACAATACAGTATAACTCCAAAACCTAGTAAGCTGCCTGCTGGGATAGTATATTAAGGCATCATAGGAAGCATGGAAGGAAGCATAAAGGAAGCATGTTTGCTTTTTCAGCTGTAACAGGACTTCACAGTACTTCACAGAAATACATTCATCCTTCTTGTGTGGAGGTACCATATAGTGAAATACACATAATATGAACAAAAATCTAATTTATATGCTAAGGAAGAGAGAAGGATTTTTAATTGACTAACCAACAATTTGTCTAATTAAATGCTTTAAAATGTGATGATCTGGTTATTAAAAAAAAATTATAGATAATGTATGGGCACATAATAATTTACTTCCCAAATGTATTCGGAGACTGTTTGAAATGAGAATTAGTCAATCTTATGGAAACATTGGGGTGCATTTTTTTAGGTATACAGGTCTTAAAGGATTAGTTCACTTCCAGAACTTCCACTTCATCATTTACTCACCCTCCACTTGTTCCAAACCTGTATGAGTTTCTTTCTTCTGTTGAACACAAAAGAAGATATTCTGAAAAATCCGAACAGTTGATGAGCACCATTGGCTTCCATAGTAGGAAAAAAAAACACTATGGAAGTCAATGGTGCTCATCAACTGTTCGGATACTAACATTTTTCAAAATATCTTCTTTTTAGTTCAGCAGAAGAAAGAAACTCATACAGGTTTGGAACAAGTGGATGGTGAGTAAACGATGACAGAATTTTCATTCTGGAAGTGAACTAATCTTTCAAGAAATATTGTCTTAATGGGTAAGTTCACAGATTTTCAACCAGCCATAATTGTTACATTGATGGTATGAGTAAAAAAACAATGTGTATCATTTTTCCATGTTACCTGCACCAAGATATGCTTGTTTACTGTATTTTTCGGCAAAAGTCCGCGAGTGCAAAAGTCAGCAAAAGTCTGGCAGACTTTTTGACAGCTCCAGGGCTTTTGTTACTGCCTAACTACCTTTTTTCACCACAGTCCTTTTTCACTGTTCTCTCTAGTCAGCTAGCAGCTTTTTTTTAAATTGCATTTCTACTGTATAGACAGCCAACTTTAATTAAAACCCCTTTCACCAGTACCAAATAAGCGTTTTTGTAAAATTGTAAAAATATGTATAATTATTATGAAATTCTGAATGAGGACCAAAATAAAAAAATCTTAATGATGATGACTTCACATGATATATTAGTCAACAGTGTTTGGGATGGACGGAGGAACTGTGTAAATCATGTATTAGTGTGGGAGTAATTTCATCGAACATCTAATAGGGAGGGTCTGGAGTTTCATTCCAGAGCTTCCTTCTCACACCCAGGGAAGGAAGTACTACTTCCTGTGTGTGACAGACTACTATGCACTCAAGAAAAACATTACCACAAGCATGCTGCCAATGGCCTATGCAAAAATTCATTATATGGATGTAATCAGGGCTCTCTGACAACAAAGCTTTATCAATATACATTTCCGTTATTGTTATGTAGCCTACTCTGAGACTTGGACTGGAATGACAGAGGCAATGTCGGACACTTACGAGTGCTGGGCTGAGTCAGTGGAAGAGGGTCTCCCTTTGTCCATTAGAATGCTCTCATCAAACACAATGGTCTCTGTGTTTGCCAGGCAAAACCCATTAGACCTCATGATCTCTGCAGAAATGTCAAGTGGACAATCATAAATCAAACAGACAAAATCATCTTCATATAGATTCTGTATACATATAGATTTATTAAGAATTGTACAGATACAGTATAATATATATATATATATATAGAGAGAGTGAGAGAGAGAGATAGAGAGAGAGAGAAAATCCAGTTTCACTGGCTACACGACAACACTGCAACCAGAGTTTCTGAAAATCTTCACCCTGGCAAGAGTTTTCAAAAATGTTCGGTTTCAGTGACCTGATACTGTGTTTGCGTGTGGTGACGAACAGCCAAACCGCAAAAAGCTGCGGTTTTGAAAATATCCGTGTTTGTGTGGACAGGGCCTTGATTTTATACTGTGATGATTAAATGTTCCTTTCATTTTTTTAAAGTATTACAATAATTGCACTATTAATTGTATTACTTAATTTGTAACAATATTACACTATAATATAATATTGCAATATTCATAAATATTATCAAGCATTTTAACATTATAAGCCTATACCTGAAATCTTAATTGGACTTTGAAAGCATGGCTGAATTTTGTGGACACTGTCGTTCCTCAGGACCTGGTCAAGCTGCGAGCGTTCAAAGAATGTTAAGACAACCTCTGACCTAGAAAACTGAGAAAACATAATTTTAGTATGCAATTTAAGATAACACTTCCAGTAAACCATTCAGAAAGATGTTCAGGTAATTAAATTAAGCTGTTAGCTGGCAAGAGGTAATAAAGTAAAATAACAAGGCATGTTTCTTGTTTGTTGCACTCAAATACACAAGCCCTTTTCCTGCTGGTGTCATCAGTTAGATCTCTCACCTTCCAGGGCATGTTAATGGCATTCTTCACCAGTCGCTCCACTTCATTTAGCTTTGTCTCAATGTCTTTTGCTTCTTTAATCTTGACAAGCCCTGTGTGAGAGCACAAATATATCAGCATATTCACCCTTTTTCATCAGATCAGCATTCTGCCTCTCAGCTCAAGATTTTATGTGCAGTTCTAATGAGATGTGGCTCATTGACTAATTGGCTAACAGACCGATAACTATTTTACCACTTCTTTTATGAGCTTACTAATCATTATGTAGTCTATACAAGGTTGCAGCGATATCACTTTCAGGCAACACCTAAAACAATTTTATCTGACCCCATATAACATGTAAGGGACCATAGAAAAAAATCTTGCCTAGTTTATAAAAGGTTGGCTTAAATGTGAGCAAGTCTGATAAAGGTCCTGACCTTTGTATTAACAATACTCAACCCATTATCTGTCCATTCAAAGCAGCTTTTACAAAATTAAGACATTTATTCTAAG
Source organism: Sinocyclocheilus anshuiensis (assembly GCF_001515605.1). NCBI lineage: Eukaryota > Metazoa > Chordata > Actinopteri > Cypriniformes > Cyprinidae > Sinocyclocheilus > Sinocyclocheilus anshuiensis. The sequence goes on along the minus strand of NW_015557094.1, from coordinate 98,770 downwards.
TGACGTGGTTCATAAGAGTGGCATTCAAGAGAGGATGTGCCAAATTATATGGAAGTGTTTTAGTAAGGCCAGGCATTGATTTATTCTCTGAGGAGCAACAGCAAGTGCTGCTAATATTTTCACACAGCTGTTTATGCTGTTTGCTATATAAAGTTGTTGTTTTTTTGTTCCCACACACTGTGACAACAATATTACAGTTTTAACTTTATAACTACTTCTTAAAAAAATAAAATCTTTTGATTGAAAAACAGAGCAAACAGAATGAAAAAGTGTGATCTCTTGCAGTCTATGAATCACGGACTGTATTAGAGCCACAGAAAGACAAACGTTTCGCTGAAAATTGCACAATACACAATCTTCCAGCCTAGAACGAAGTCATTATGTACATTAACAATAATTTGGGACAAATATAATGCAATTTAATGGAAAACTGCACCCAGAGATGCAGCTGGGATTTACGGACAGACGTACACTCATAGAAAACAATGTGTTCGAATTTTTAAAATGTGATGCGCGCAGCGCTGTGCTTCTCGACTGATGTGTGACCAGATTAAGGCTGGATTAGCCTCTTGTTTCAAAGGTGGAATTGTCAAAGATGACTTTTAGAAGAAGACACCGTAAGCTAGGCTGGTAGTTTATTTTTTCCCCCGACGAGTGTAGGGAGAGAGGGCCTAGGTTTAAAGGGATAGTTCACCCAAAAATGAAAATGTTATGTTTATTGGCTTACCCCCGGGGCATCCAAGATGTAGGTGACTTTGTTTCTTCAGTAGAAAACAAAAGAAGATTTTTAACTCCAGCCGTTGCAGTCTATCAGTCGTATAATGCATGGCAATGGTAACAAAATATATGAGAGTAAAAAAAACATGCAAAGACAAATCCAAATTAAACCCTGCGTCTCGTGACGACACATTGATGTCCTAAGACACGAAACGATCGGTTTGTGCCAGAAACCGAACAGTATTTATATCATATTTTACCTCTAATACACCACTATGTCCAACTGCTTTGAGCGCGCGCGCGCACGCCATCCGGTGCGTGAGGTGTGTACGCTCTCTGACGTAGTTTACGTTAATGGGTGTGTTGATATCCAGCCAAAGAGCAATCAAAAATTACTTCAGACGAGCA
>NW_015557094.1:92375-92532 GCF_001515605.1 Sinocyclocheilus anshuiensis | reverse complement strand
GAGAAAATTAAATTGAAGGTGATAATTGTGTTAAATACATTCTATTATTAATCCCTCATGACATTTAAAATTGAAAATTTTTAAAGCTTTTAAAGCTAATAGCAGTTACCATTGCTGGACCTGTTTTGTCCCACGTCTCAAGAATGAAATGTTTGTG
>NW_015557094.1:92003-92365 GCF_001515605.1 Sinocyclocheilus anshuiensis | reverse complement strand
TGAAGAAACAAAGTCACCTACATCTTGGATGCCCTGGGGGTAAGCAGATAAACGTCAAATTTTCATTTTGGGTGAACTATCCCTTTAAGAGCCATGGTTCACTACTGCTTTAAGGTTCATTTATATATATTTCAGCATATTATCTAATAAACTGGATTACAATCTGGATTACAATAGTCACAAACTGGAGAGCAGATAACGGAATGACTGAGGGTATTTATATTCCCGTGATGGTGAAAGAGGGAGAGGAGTTGCAGGATTTGCTGCTGAAGGCATGGGCATCGCTACGCCATTTTTTCATATGAAAACAGCAACAGACTTCGATCGGCTCCTCCCCGTCTTTCAGCGCGTTCTTTTTCAAT
>NW_015557094.1:89312-91916 GCF_001515605.1 Sinocyclocheilus anshuiensis | reverse complement strand
GGTTTATGGGCTCACTGACTCATTCTAGCTCTCTCCATGTGAGTGTGGGTGTGGGTGTGGTTTGTGTTGCCGCTGATCAGTGCCATCAGCTGGTTAGCGCCAGCTGTGGCTGATCAGCGATCCTATTTAATGTCTGTGTTTTCTGTCCTGTGTTGTCAGATCGTCCTATGTCGTTACCATGTTCAGTTCGTGTCGCTCTGCTTCTGACCAGTTCCTGGAGTTTCCTTCTCACCTCTGCCGTGGGCTTCGCTGCATGGATCCTCGATCATCGGCTGCCCGTTGTGTCCCTGCGCTACCCGGAGTTATCTCCGTCTCTCACCTGTCTGACTCTCGTCATCTTTCTGGTTGGGAATTCCCAATAAACGTTGTTTGCACATTCGCCACTGAATCCTCATTCTTTCCACGTGACAGAACGATCTGACCATTATGGATTCAGCGAATGCGACGGATCTGCAGAACTTTTTATCCCACAACAATACACGCATGGATCATCAGGAAGAGCAGATGCTGGCTACGGGTCGGGCTATGCAAGCCTTGGTGGCAAAGGTGTCCGAGCTCACCACCCAACTACAACAGCTGAGCTTATCCACTGCGCCACTCCCACCTCCGGTTCCCGCTACATCTACAGGCATGTGTTCTACTGAAGAAACAAAGTCACCTACATCTTGGATGCCCTGGGGGTAAGCAGATAAACGTCAAATTTTCATTTTGGGTGAACTATCCCTTTAAGAGCCATGGTTCACTACTGCTTTAAGGTTCATTTATATATATTTCAGCATATTATCTAATAAACTGGATTACAATCTGGATTACAATAGTCACAAACTGGAGAGCAGATAACGGAATGACTGAGGGTATTTATATTCCCGTGATGGTGAAAGAGGGAGAGGAGTTGCAGGATTTGCTGCTGAAGGCATGGGCATCGCTACGCCATTTTTTCATATGAAAACAGCAACAGACTTCGATCGGCTCCTCCCCGTCTTTCAGCGCGTTCTTTTTCAATCCGTAGACCGCAGCGAGAAACAGAGGACAAGGTGTGTGTTTATTGATTGTTATAATATCTGCATCTGTGCAGTTCTTTGTCATAAATCCAGTTTACAAAATATCCTGGGGGAGCAATAATCGGTTCCCCAACTACTGCAGCCTATAGGGTGCTTTCACACCTGTACATCAATTGCTTTGTTCCGAAACAATTATGGATTCAGCGAATGCGACGGATCTGCAGATCTTTTTATCCCACAACAATACACGCATGGATCGTCAGGAAGAGCAGATGCTAGCTACGGGACGGGCTGTGCAAGCCTTGGTAGCGCAGGTGTCCGAGCTCATTACCCAACTACGACAGCTGAGCTTACCCACTAGTGTTCTAAGTTTTTCCCTCTCCAACCAGTGACATTCGCCACGGAAGAGTCAAAGGTGGCTCTTGTATTGACACTGCTGTCAGGACGCGCGGCTCTGTGGGGAACGGCGGTGTGGGAGAATAAACATTCCTGTTGTGCTTCATTCCAGGCCCTCTCTCAGGAGATGAGACGGGTTTTTGACCGTGCGTTGACGGGTCGTGAGGCAGCACGTAGGTTGGCCGAACTACGGCAGGAGGAGAGGACCGTCTTTAACTATTCCATCGAGTTCCGGACCCTGGCGGCGGAGTGTAGATGGAACGAAGAGGCGCAGTGGGACATGTTCCTGCATGGGTTGGCTGACCGTATTCAGAAGGAGATTTTTGCGATGGAGTTACCCTCTGGTCTTGATGGACTGATCGATCTAGCCATTCGCGTTGACACGCGGCTTCAGCTGGGTGAGCAACGAGGCCGTTCCACCTTTAGGTCGGGACTCCCTGTTTTCTCCGATGCCAACTCCAGTATGACAGTCAGTCCCACATCCAATGGCGAACCCATGCAGGTGGGTAGAGCTCGGCTTTCCCGTGAGGAGAGTAACCGCCGGAGAGCTATGGGACTCTGCCTATACTGTGGTTCTGAGGGGCACATCCTGGTTCACTGTCCAGTAAAAGGCCCAGCCCGACAGTAGAACCGAGGTTACTGTTGGGTGGAATTTCCTTGGAAGAATCCTCGTCCTCAACTCTCCTCTCGGTAAGATTACAATGGGCAGCCCGATTCCACAACTGCCAAGCCCTGCTGGATTCCGGAGCAGAGGGGAATTTCATGGACCACAATCTGGCATCCCACCTTCACATCCCCATAGTTCCTCTCTGCCACAAGATCTCGGTCAACACACTTAATGGACATAACCTTACCAGTATCACACACACTACAGGATCTATCACCCTCATAACCTCAGGAAACCATTCAGAGGAAATCACCCTTCTGCTCACGGAGTCCCCACTGGTGCCTATTGTCCTTGGTCATCCCTGGCTGGTTAAGCATGGTCCCAGGGTGGATTGGGGTCGTAACTCCATATCGGCGTGGAGTGAACCTTGTTATGCTTCTTGTCTGATGTCTGCTTGTTCGTCTGTGTCTTCTTCTTTGTTGCAGAATGAGCCGGTGAATCTGTCTAACGTGCCCGAGGAGTACCTTGACCTGAAGGAAGTGTTCAGTAAGTCCCGGGCTGCTTCTCTTCCTCCGCATCGTCCCTATGACTGTGCCATAG
>NW_015557094.1:84499-84780 GCF_001515605.1 Sinocyclocheilus anshuiensis | reverse complement strand
ATTCGGTTCTAGTACATACCGGTTACATAGGTACCGGTGCCATATTGGTACCGGGTTTCGGTACCCAACCCTACTTACCATACTGTGATGCCGTGTTCCGGCGCGACGGGACAAAAACAATAAAACCCATTACAAATGGGGCATTTGTTGCATCCAGTGGGGACATAATTACTGCAGCCTGCAGCCTATAGGGTGCTTTCACACCTGTAGATCAATTGCTTTGTTCCGAAACAGGGATTTTACAATGCTCAATGTTGCTTTTTATTCTTGGTGCGGTTCGC
>NW_015557094.1:78680-84300 GCF_001515605.1 Sinocyclocheilus anshuiensis | reverse complement strand
TGCTCATCTGAACACACGCAAATGTTGCAAGACAGAACCAATCAATCACAGAGAGCATTCACTAACAAAAGTTCAAATGTTACAAATAAGGTAGAATATTAATGTAGCACTAATATAAAAATGTGATGATATATGTTACAAAAAAGTAAAAATTTTGAAATACGTTGATGGTTGTATTTTTGTGTATTCGATCTCAGTATTCCTATCAGTGTTGTATAAGGGTTTTTTATGCATAATAGTAACCCTAGAATGTGATCAAACATTTAAAATAGCTGGGCTAAGATATATAACAATTTTTAAGACTGCAGAAATGTTAATTCAGTATACACATTATCCCACCGGTTACAATTGTGACTGACCATAAAATACAATTTTTCACATACTCGCGCGGCTCTGTGGGGAACGGCGGTGTGGGAGAATGAACATTCCTGTTGCACTTCGTTCCAGGCCCTCTCTCAGGAGATGAGACGGGTTTTTGACCGTGCGTTGATGGGTCGTGAGGCCGCACGTAGGTTGGCCGAACTACGGCAGGAGGAGAGGACCGTCTCTGACTATTCCATCGAGTTCCGGACCCTGGCGGCGGAGTGTAGATGGAACGAAGAGGCGCAGTGGGACATGTTCCTGCATGGGTTGGCTGACCGTATCCAGAAGGAGATTTTTGCGCTGGAGTTACCCTCTGGTCTCGATGGGCAACGAGATCTAGCCATTCGCGTTGACACGCTCCCTGTTTTCTCCGATGCCAACTCCAGTATGACGGTCAGTCCCACATCCAATTGTGAACCCATGCAGGTGGGTAGAGCTCGGCTTTCCCGTGAGGAGAGTAACCGCTGGAGAGCTATGGGACTCTGCTTATATTGTGGCTCGGAGGTGCACATCCTGGTTCACTGTCCAGTAAAAGGCCCAGCCCGACAGCAGAACCGAGGTTACTGTCGGGTGGGGTGTCCTTGGAGAAATCCTCATATGGTTGTATTTTTTGTATTTGATCTCAGTATTCCTATCAATGTTGTATAAGGTTTTTTTATGCATAATAGTAACCCTAGAATGTGATCAAACAGTTTAAAATAGCTGGGCTAAGATATATTACAATTTTTAAAACTGAAGAAATGTGTTAATTCAGTATACACATTATCCCACCGGTTACAATTGTGACTGACCATAAAATAAAAATTTTCACACACTTTTCCAAAAAAAAAAAAATAATATTGATTATTTCAAAGGGTTGAAATAATGATGCATCTGTCACGGTTTATGGGCTCAGTGACTCATTCTAGCTCTCTCCGTGTGACTGGCAATAAAATTCAGGAATCATTATTTGTTACAGTGACAAAAAGTTGCTACACTACAACAAATAAGAATTCATATTTAAATTGCCTCTAATCATGCTACCTTTAAAAAACACATCGTCATCCTATCACTTACCTCTGCTGTTGTCTTTATCCTCATCTTTTTCTGCACCATGCTTCTCATCAAACTCCTCAGCGAACATGTCTAGATCATCTTTTTCCTCCTCTAGCATTTTGGCTGCCTTTCCTCGAGTCAACCCCTTCAGCTTGTAGGTCAGTTTTTCATAAGTCTGCTGATAAATTTCAAATTCTCCAATCCCCACTAGTCTATCTGCCAATGCTGTCAGTTTGTCTAGTTTATCAGCGTCTCTGTTCGAAGTCTCTTTTTTCTCCTCCTCTCCTTCTCTCAGTCTTCCTTTCTTCTTGTGTCCTCCAAGACCTCCAAGTCTTCTCAGAGCAGCAGCCACTGTTTCTCCAGGCAGCATCAGCTCAATTACGGCTTCTGTGAGTTGATGATGGCTGTACGTAGCCAGAGGGTCTTCTGCAGGTCCTTTCTCCTCTTCTTCCTCCTCATCATCTTCCTCACTGTCTTTCCACAGCTCCTCCCGTTTTATCTCCTCTTCGTCTTCGTCTTCATCACCAATTCTTCTCTTCCGCTTAGCTGCAAGGCCTTTCTTCTTTTTCACAGGCTGCTCTTTTATCTTCACCTGTGTGAAGAGATAGTGTGGTTGAGGAAAACATCTCAAATATTTGAACTTTAAGCTTAAACTTATCAACTATTTCTCAAAATTCATGCAATAAAATGTACCCAGTCAATATTGTCCAGCCAGTTGTCTCTGATATCTTTCTCTTTGTTGACAAAATAGTTTCCCTCTGAATCAAAGTGTCCCTCCTGCATTTCATCAACGAGATTAAAAGGAGTGATGCGTACACCCTCATCACAGTCAATGGTTGCCATTTCCTGGCCTGTAAACGCAAAAAGTGTAAGACAAATAATATTTTAAGTACTGTAAATCATAAATAAAATAAAAGCAATCTAGCGTTTCAAAATACTGCGTCATTTCTCAGCCTTTTAAACAATCTAACAGCAGGCACTAAAGAGGTCTAGAGGAAGAGTGAAAGAACCATCCTGCAATGTGCATAATATTTATTTCATAAACTTCATGAGGCCAAATTATTATTCACACACATGGGCTTCACTAGGCCATTTTAGGGGGTGTGTGTTTATCGATAGATTGTTAGAATATCTGCATCTGTGCAGTTCTGTCATAAATCCAGTTTACAAAATATCATGGGGGGAGCAATAATCAGTTCCCCATCTACTGTAGCCTAACACTGTGTTCACCCCTCATCACACCACAGCGGTTTCCTCCAGCGAAAATAAAGCACATATGAACGCATAAGCCTACTTTATAAAATAATCAGGTTGCCATTTTCATTTGAAAATGTAACTTTCAATATAATACTCAAAATTCTAAATAATTTGTAATATATAATTATTCACGGTATTTAGAAGTGCCCACGATAACAATATCGTGCATATTCATTACCGTGATATATCGCATTACCGAATACCGGCACAAGTCTACTTGAGCTAAGGAAAGAGGGTTGTACTAGAAATGCAAACAGTAAAATTTTGTGTTTGTACAGTAAACAGGTTGTGTGTGAGTGATCATGAAGAATTGAATTTGGCTTATTCAGTACTCAAATGTTATACCTATCTATGCAATACAGTGGAATACTGCAATAAGTTTAGCATACGACCCCCCCAAACATTTTTTAATTTTTTAATTATTTTTTTTTGTTTTGTTTTTAGGCTATTATTATTATTATACCCTCACTGGGGGCTGTGCCCCCCTAAAATGAAAATCCTAGATACGCCCCTGGCTGATGGTATGGCTGAGTTCGTGAAAACAATCAATTGACAGCACTAGTTGGAGGGCAAATTGTAGATTATTGAAACAATCTTGAGTATTTCAAAGAAAGTCAGACTGAAAACAATGACGAATCTGTGTTGTTTTTGGTCAGCGTGTCTAATCTTTCAGACCAAACCCAGAGCTGTAATTATGATGTCAGTGATGGTAACAACAACGACCACAATCTCAAGTCACAAACAAAATTTTACACAACAGCCTCTTCTTATTCAGACTGTGAAAGAGTCCACAAAAGTCCACACTGATGTAATGACTATTCATTACTAATGTCTCATGCTGATGACATCACCCCTCAGGGCAGTATATTTTTAGGTCATTAAATCAGCTTTGGATCATTTTGACTCAAGCAGCCACAGCTGAGTTATACTGTGTCTTTAACAACTCATGTTTATCATTATCATACAGTTAAAATCAAATATTTTACATACAACAAATTAGAGGATTTGGATTGCTGACAGATACAACCTATGTGAAAAAATTCCTCCAATTTATGCATATCACAGATACAAAGAAATATTTACTTTAAAAAATAGATCTTTAAAATGTGCAAAAAAAAAACACTGGAAAAAAGGCACTGGCCTTTAAATGTTACTGTGGACAGAAAACTGAACTCAGCTGATGTTATACAAAGAATTGTAGAAGTTTGATAACTTCGGCAGCATGAGTCAGACAGATGCAAAAGAACATTCACGTTGCAGCAAATAATCTATATTTAGGAAAATAAATTAGATGATTAAAGGGGCACTATGCAGGATTTTCATTTACTGTTTGTAAACAATATTCATACTTTGTCCCTCCTCGTGAACAGGCTCAACACCATCAGAGGTATACACCCCCTGACATGATATCAGTTGCCAGAACACACACATAGCCCAACCTGCAGCAAGTCAAAAGCGGACTAATTGCAGGAAGATGAGAAATTAGGTGTTTTGCAAATATTTTTTTCAAATATTGCGTTCATTATGCATAAATGGTATTTTTTGTGAATATTAATAAATAGTTACACTAATAATTAGATGACTGGCTGTACTTTTGCGAGTGAGCTGTCGTCAGTCTATCTCGCTTACAAACAATAATTGTCATCATAAAAAAGTAATTACAATGCCTAGCAATCTGCTAAATTACAGATAGAAGTTAGCAAGGCAATAGCAACATATAGCGAATTGTTTTAGTGTTAAGACACTACAAGTGGAGCTTCCCGAGCTTCAGACACAGACACACACCCACTGGTCAAAGGTTGCAGCCCAGAAACGAGCACAGCAATAGAAGAATCAAATAAGAAAATACAAGCAAAGGACAATGTCTCTGTAGACACAAACACTACCACACACTCCTAGTGGATCATAATGTAATGATTGAGAGGGATTATTTTTGTACGAGTCTATACTATCCTATAGTGCACCTTTAAGGAAGATGCTTACGCTTTTTCCCAAACAAGATACGAGCTAAAATGTGACTTAATCCAACTATGCTGTTTGTCCCAACAGATATCCATGCTCTTCTGGTGTTCTTCCTGTCAGGATTTGCTGTGGAAGTGTCTGTTTCCTGTGGGCTAAAGATTTAAGCCTATATGGGGTAAAAATTGTGGTCTTAAAAAGACACTCTCAAGTCACTGAGTTCATTGATTTTCTCCCCTAATCAGCATTCACATTTACCAAACTGCCCCTTAGACACAATAAAACACTTTCAGATGAACATTATTCAGTATATAGTGATGTTGCAAACAAGCATGATGTGGCTAAACACACAGTTCACTAAAGCAGATGTACTGAACTCAAGAACTGATAAGAACAAAACTGTTTCACAAGAAACCTGTCTTATGTTGAAAAATACAGAAATAAGAGCAAAAATATATAGTCATGTCTGTTTATTTAACTGTAAAGCATTAACACGTTATCTACATATATCCACTGGGACTGTTGGACTTATCCAGCCATGGATCTACATGTTTGCATCAGTAGTCCAAACCAGAAAAAGCAGACTTTGATAACAACAGAAAGATACAGTAAGAGTTAAGTTAAAATAATGTTCTTTTTAGCAGCATCATATGACCCCTTTAAGCTAAGTTTCTAAAGGTTCTGACTAACAACTGATAACAAGTGCAGAACTAGATTTTAAAAAACATGAATCAAATCAATCATGAATCAAAACTGTCATGTACAAAACTCCGTAAACAAAGCATGTTGAAGGTATGCATTGGGCAATATGCTTGAACTAATCAAAGTGATAATTTCTGAGGATTTTTATTGTTCCATTTGATTTCCGCTTGAAGTTCCATTACGTTTTCTGCTTGAAAAATCGTGCATGTGAGGTGTGCCTATATATGAAGTATATGTATGTGTGTGTGTGTGTGTGTGTGTGTACCTGGTATTTATCACGTTATGGGGACCAAATGTCCCCACA
>NW_015557094.1:66668-78638 GCF_001515605.1 Sinocyclocheilus anshuiensis | reverse complement strand
AACATGTGTGTGTGTGTGTGTGTGTGTGTGTGTGTGTGTGTGTGTACGTGTATACCTGGTATTCCTCACATTATGAGGACCAAATGTATAAGTATAGTAATGCCAGTATATTTTGACCATGGGGGACATTTTTGGCCCTTATGAGGAAAAAAGATTATAAATCATATAGAATGAAGTGTTTTGAAAATCTAAAATAGCAGAAAGTTTCCTGTGAGTGGTAGGTTTAGAGGTAGGGTAAGGGGATAGAAAAAATACAGTTTGTACAGTATAAAAATCATTATTACTATGTCTCACTTGTTGCTAAGGTGATGCTTTTTAACTCAAAAACAAGCAGTCGGAATGAGCCAAATAGGTATCAATTCAAGGCTATTTTTGCATACATGCAACTAAATGTATGCAAATTGAGCCTTTTGAACAGCATAGGATTGGACAATGAAGAGAAGGTACAATAAACAGACTTTTGTACAACACTGACACAAACAGAAAATCCTGAGTAGTAGCACAGACTCAAACTCTAGATCCAATAACATCTGGACAACAGAGAGTAAGGTACAAAAAATAACACTGAAAGAGGGGTGGAAAGGGGTGGGGTCAGTATTCTGGAAGTGAGTAATTTCCTTCTTGTCTTGTTTCTGGGGTGCTGGTGATATTGTTTTCAAAGGTTGGGAATGCTTATTTCTGTCTGAGGGATAAAGGTCAGGCAATGTAGCCACTATAAAAAAGTCATTTGGCACATGGTTTCCAAGACTGACTCTGCCTTGATGCCTACAGACCAGTGGCGAAGCTACGGGTGGGCCCAGGTGGGCATGGGCCCACCCATTTTGAACTGTGGCCCACCCAATGAGAAGTTGGTCATATTCCAAATGGATGTAATGTATTAAACGATAATAATAACCAACATCTTATTTCACTGTAACTTTATATATTTAGTTTTAAAAAATATTAAACTTGAGTTTTCATGGTCAATTACATGCAGTTTCAATTACAGGCAAATTTCCCTCTTCCTATGGGCGCATACCATACGCTTGTCAAAATGATGATTCGTCATTTTCTGTTACTCCCACACACAATGTTATGTTTATGACATAAGGACTTAATAGTAAAATGTGTGTGTTTGTGGAGTTGACTTTGAAAATAGTGAAACAAACATAAATCAGACCAATTCTTTAAAAAATACATTGAATATCCCAATTGAAAGTCTCAGCAATGAATCCAGACAAATGAAGCCAGACCACTCGCAGGTAATAGATTTATAGATTGGAAACTTCTGAGCCAAACGTTTTTGAAGCATCATATGAGCATAGGTACAGTGTTTGATCAGCTAAACAGATGCATCCTTTGTGGAAAAACATAAACGTTGTGCTAGATACTGTTCTCCACAACAGACTGCATATTTTCAGCTGCGCTCATTTCTATGGTCCTCAATGTTTACTCTCCTTTGAACATGAACTGACAGAGACATTTGATTATGAGATCATCTGCGAAGTCCTGTTGTCTCAGACTGAGGTGATGCTTTACAATAAACTTCCTTTAGTTAACGCTAATATATTAACTAACATTAACAATGAGCAATACATTTGTTACAGTATTTATTTATTAATCTTTGTTAAGGTTAGTTAATAAAAACACGACTGTTCATTGTTATTTATGTTAGCTTGAGTAGAAATGTTAACAACTTTTAATTTTAATAATGTATTAGTACATTTTAAAATTAACATTAATGTTAATCAATGCTTTAGAAGTATTGGGTAATGAACCTTTGTGCTGTTTTTTTCTGTTGGCAATTTGACATGCAGTTTCAATATGCTACACTTTGCTCACCTTGTTTTATGTAGGCCCACCCACTTAAACATTTCTGGCCTCGCCCCTGCTACAGACAAAGAAAAAAGCACCAATGCAAAACAATTTTGTGGGAATGACACGTGCTAGGCATCATGCCAACCTTGAATGGCATGCCAGCCGGTCTGGTTAAAAGAGTTCTGTGATGTTCTCAAGTCATTCATCTATATTATTAATGGTATCTTTAACAAAAACAAAAACATGAACCATACCTTTTCTATTGTTTCAATTTCACAAACCTAACAGTCATCTTGCACAGTGAAGATATTTGTCAAAACTGATCACAAAGAGAACAGTAGACTGAAGAAACGAATCATAATTAATCAAACTACAACTGCAGGACTCATTTATATGTGCCTCATGGGACACTTAAAGTTTGAGCCAATTTGACTTTTTAGCACTGCATGCTGTGCTACAATCCAATAGAAGGAAACATTTAGTAAATTTCTCAGGAAATTGCATTGGGATACTAGCTACTAAATTTTGGGATAAGTGTCTTGGGTAAATCCGTATAAATAGGTACTTTTTACGGAGGCTGTAATATAAGTCTACTTTAATTTAAGTCTACTTTAACAATGTAATCTCAATATGTCATATGGCCTGTCCTGGCATGTGAAATCTAAAAAAGGCTGCTCTATATTCAGAAAGCTCTAGTTACTCACTGACTCATCTGTTTCAAAAGCCAAGAAACCACATGATAGGTCTGGTTTGTGTGTCACTGTATCTAGTCCAGTGTGAATTATTAAGCAGAATAATTTAACCTTTTTCCCAAACAAAGAAACACGTTTACTTCCAGTGGATAATTTCAGTGGAAAACATCTGGATTTTGAAATTAGAGTACAAGTACACATTATTCCTTGTTGGGTAACCTTGTGCTAAATGAACTGGTTTTGTTCTACATTAAATACTATTTAATATGACTGAATAATCCTTACTACATTATGTTACATCAACAAAAATCATTTTAATCTGGCTAAAATTGCTTCTTGAGATAATTACAGCAGATTTTCAAGCGTAGGGAAGAGTAGTATTAAGTGTAATCGAGTAAAGACTTTTATTGCGTTGCAGTCTCAGATGAGGCAAAAGGGTTCTGCAGAAATGCTGTTATATGCAAAAGCATTTTCTCTTTTAAATGTAGCACGTAAAAGTAAACAACAATATTAAATAACTAGAGTAAACGACAAACGGTACTTAAGTACAGTAATGACATTAGAATAGAATAGAATAGAATAGAATAGAATAGAGTAGAATAGAATAGAAGATTATTCGAGTAGAATTGAATAACACTTCTGACACCTACCTTCTATCAGAGGGGACTTTAATAAATCTCGCCTGTCTTCGGGGAAACACTCCAGGAGTCTTTTTAAAAGTCTTCCCAAATCTGAGGAGCTTCTGTGCAGGTAGAGTATATTTCTGTCCGACCATTCAGTCCTTATTTCAAAGAACTCCTCTTCCTCTCCTCTAATGATGAGCCTGCGGATCCCGTTAACCCAACAATCCTTCACGAACATGTTCACCAGGGATGTGCCCTCAAATATCGCCGATGCCATCTTTAGTACCCTCACTCCAGCATTCTGTAATGGGTGGATTTATCCTTCTGCTCAACTTCAACAGCATTTAAGTCAGTCAAACTGACTCATGGTCGAGTCTGAGGGGAAACCCACACATGTAAAGGATAATAAATTATATGAGTTGACCTTGTTTAAAGGAAACTGACGGTTTCGATTCGTTTGCGTCTTCAAACGTGGTAGAAGGATTTAACTCCACAAATATCAAGTAGCTAGTTAAAATATTATCCTAAGCATACTCCTTTCGTTTTTCTTCAGCTGGGTGCGTGGATGTCAAGACGTCGGACGTTTTATCCACCTTTATGCACATCGATCCGTCAAAAAGTTTAGGCGTTCCCTCAATGCATGTCTGATGCAATTTATTATAACGGGCTACGACCGTTCGCTTGTACGCATCGGTAACTTGAGCCTCTTTAATCCCATTAGATGTTCTTAATCACAGATAAAGTCCAGAGTCGATCAGCTGACCAGAGTGAATAGCAGGCAGTGTAAAGCAGAGAGTTTTGTTACTGGCATAAAATGACTGCGTTTCCTTCTGTTGACAGAAATTGAATCTTCACCCTTCCTTCCCTCTCATTCTCTTTCCCCAATAGCGCTATGCGAGGAATTTACGTGTGTGTGTGCGTGCGTGCGTGCGTGCGAGTGAGTGAGAGAGAGAGAGAGAGAGAGAGAGAGAGAGAGACATCACTCACTCAAACACAGTGAACGTCATTCTATGTGCTCTATATTTGGAAAATTTAGTCATTATACATGTGGTCGATTGACACGTTGTTTCAAATTCTATAAAATTAAAAAAGTCAAATCTACTATAGGCCTATATAGTTTTATTATATTATATTATATCAGATTAGTGATATTGTATATGTAATGAATATTTTACAATAAGATAGTTGTCACACAGGGAAGTTGTCACAAGGATATGTCACACAGGGAATTTGTCACAAGGATATATGTATAGATTTTGTAATGTTGGTGTTAAATGTCAGGATCATGGACCGGTTTAGTTGTGTTTTGCCCCTTTGTTCCTGGTGTGCCTTATATGATCTTTTTCCTCTCCTCATTTAGTTTAATTAGTCATTCAGTGCACCTGTGTTTGTTAATTATCCCTTGCATTTAAGTTCGAGTCTGTGCTGTTTGTCTTTGTCCGACATTGTACGTCAACCCACGTGTTACCTGTGCTCCTGTCTACCCCGTGTATGCCCTTGGATTTTGGATTAAAAGACTATTGTGTTCGTTTACGCTTTGTCTCCTCGCTCCTCTCCGTAGGTGAACGGGACAGATTCTCGGACCAGAACAGTTTAAATTGCATGTTTCCCCTCCGTTTTGTTTCTCGTTTTTCTCTCAGTGTTTTTGTTTCCATTGTGTGCCCCATTGGATCCCCTGCTTCGCCCTGAATACATCCTCCTCCTGCTGTAGCAGGGGGAAAAATCGCTCAAGGGTCATACATGACTGTTTCTGGCTATTGCCCATCTCACCACCTACCCGGACGAAGCACTCTGCGCGTTCTATGACGCCAGCCTCAACACCACGTGCAGAGCGCCGTCATCCAAAGATGGCCCTCGAGCGGAATTCACCACCTTTGTGGAGCGGACACTGGTGAGAAATGGATCTCCGTTCCTCGCCTGTTCCCAGGAGTATCTCGCCAGTGCCACTCCCGACCCAGCCCACCATCTCCCCGATGCGCATGCCCGAGCCCACCGCTGACGGAGAGTCGGAGCCCGCCGCGACCGATGAGCCATCGCCACATGGAGCGACAGTGCTAAGGATCGCCGCGGAGCCAGAGCTGCTGATGACGTCAGTCAAGGTGTGTGAGCCGGCAACAACGCCTGCCACGAGGGAGAGTGCCGCGGATGGTGTGAGCGCTGAGAGGAGCTCCGCCCCCTGCACCGCAGCTGAGTGTGAGCTGAGTATGGCACGGCGAAGGTGCCAAAACTTAGAGGAGAGGGCTCCAGCCCCCAAATCCAGTCCAGTGCGCCCTCCAGTGCCCGCTCCTAGAAAGTGCTCTCAAGTGTCCGCTCCTCCAGAGCGCAATCCTGTTCCCGTGTTCAGCCTAGAGGGGGCTCCTTGATCCAGAGTTTATTCCCGAATGCCCGGAGGATCACAAATGCCCGCCCTTCCACCCGCTCCTGCCTCCTCCTCCACTGTCATCTGGCAGCCCCTCTCGGCCCCCTGGAGTCGGCGGCCATTCCTCCTCCATGGCTCCTCCCCCCGTCGGCTCCACTGTGGGCCGTCATTATGGCTGTGGCCTGGGTTCAGCTGGACTCCTCCTGCTCCAAGCCCCTCCTGCTAGTTCCCACCCATGCCCCCCCTTCTGCTGTTCTACGGTGCGAGGACGCACCTTCTGGGAGGGGGGCGATTATGTCAGGATCATGGACCGGTTTAGTTGTGTTTTGCCCCTGTCTTTGTTCCTTGTGTTCCTTATATGGTCTTTTTCCTGTCCTCGTTTAGTTTTAGTCATTCAGTGCACCTGTGTTTGTTAATTATCCCTTGTATTTAAGTTCAAGTCTGTGCTGTCTGTCTTTGTCCGAGATTGTACGTCAACCCACGTGTTACCTGTGCTCTTGTCTGCCACATGTATTCCCTTCGATAATGGATTAAAAGAATATTGTGTTTGTTTACGCCTTGTCTCCTCACTCCTCTCCGTAGGTGAACGTGACATTAAATGCCTAAAATTTAAGTTAAAATTATTCATTTTATTTTTGTTTTGCTGGTTTATATATATATTTTTTTTTTGGCTTAAGTAGTGTTTAATATTTTTGTATGCTACTTTTTCCATTTTTGTTGTTTTCTTTCCTAATGCCACTAGGGGACCTGTTGTCACAAAATGTCAATGCACACTATGTTAAAGTCAACATGAAATGCAAGTTGTGATTTCTTCCCTACTGTGACATCTGAGTGAAATGGATTCTGGAATGTAGGGCGGGATTTCACCCTTCGCCGGAGTTTGATTGACAGGCGATCTGACCAACACGACAGAGCAGGTTACTTTTGGAATGAGACCATAAGTTTCAGCTTTCAAAAAATTTTTTTTATCTGTGTAATTTAGCTCTTTAATGTGACCTATTGCTGTAGCGCCTCAGTTCTAGCTGTTCAAACATGAATCGATCTCTTCCTGCTAATTATAGCTCAAAATAAACATGAATGAATGTCAGAAGGTATGTTGTCTCAACCACGGAAGAAGTCAATACACCATTTTCAAGTTCAACTCTACTGACGTTAATATATTCATAGTTTTCAAGTGACGTGATGCCCTTACTGGAACGCCCACATGGAGGGCAAAACAAGACTTTCCTCCACTGACCACCAGTTATTTTTACAAGGTTTGCATTAAGTAGTAATGTAGTAAGACAGTGATATTTAAAGGCCTAATTCAGTATACACCTTATTGATGATGCCTACTTTGTACAGGCAAGCAGATAAACCCAGAATATAAATGCAATGCGCAAAGTTTAATATTAAAAGTTTTCCCATAAAAATCATTATAAAGAAATCACTTAACCATTTAGCACACTGCGTTCATGTTCCGGGCTCATTTGCTTGCTTGTATAAAGCATGCATCATCAATAAGGTGTGTACTGAATTTGATCTTCTAATATCACTCTTTTAAAGGCACTTTAAGTGTTTTCACGTTAAATGTTTTAGAATGCCCAGCTGTTTTTAGTGATTGAAATATTGCGGCCGGTGCTTAAATGGATTGCTATTGGCCAAAACTTGCATTTTGTTCACATATTTTTATTTTATTCTTTTGAGAGGTGATCTAAATATTTTTGGATTTGAACAGATAGAAAATTGATGGGTTTGTGCTGCAGTAGTTCTATGGATCTTTTGGCTGCCAGGTCTTGGAGCCAGCCACATGACTGAAAACAATGAATTAACTTTCTTGTCTGGTTTGTTTGTCAGACAAAACGGTGGATTCTGCATTATGATTGGTCAGATCGCCTGTCAATCAAACTCCCAGCAAAAGGTGCTAAAAGACTGGTCATTGGACAGTCAGTGTAGTCCAGGGCTTAATTTGTGCTGGAACAAGCCGGATCCTGATCCGGCACCTCCGAATTTGTCCGAAATCTGATCCGGCACCTCATTTGACAGATTCCCTCCTCTCGCGCCAATGAAAGACGTTTGTGTTGACCTATAGCGTGCATATATTTCATGAAAAAAACTTCTATTATGAGCAGGCTTGCCTAGCATCTACATTTGAAACAACAAACTTAGGCATGCAAAGAGATGCGACATGGCTGCTCTCACAAACCCGAATGCACGGATCCAATACTGATACACATGCGTTTTCTTTCTCAGATGTTTACATTTAGTTAAGACAAAACCGACTGTGCTTACGAGGATAATCGCCAGGACAGCCATTTTGACATTTTTTGTGTGTATTTGGCCGCGTAAGCGCAACAAGCTGCGAAAAATAACTCAATTTGGTACTCGCTAAATGTTTTCGGGGCGGCTTTATGTATGCGTGCGCTTTTGATGTGACTGAGGACAAAGAAAACAGTAGGCTATCTAGAGCGCGCGACTACCGAATGGTTTAAAAAGACTTAAAAAGATGTGTAAATGTTTTATTGGTTTTGTCTCGTCCTGCTGGGAGACGGCATCACAGTATGTTAAGGGGCGTAACATTTCTGTCACACACTTGAGGCATTCGGCCAATCACAATGCACTGGATAGCTGGCCAATCAGAGCACACCTCGCTTTTTTAGAACGATGAGCTTTGTAAAAATCTACGCGTTTCAGAAAGGCGGGACATAGAGGAGAAACAATAATGTACATTATATGGAAAATAATGTGTTTTTTTAACCTTAAACCACATAAACACATTGCATTACACCAAATACACAAAATAATGTTCTTTTTAGCAATGTCATATGACCCCTTTAAAGATTATAAGTACATACAGTAGAGGTAGACAGCTGGAGAATCCAGAGAACAGGCAGGAGTGCTGGACCTGAGGCCTGAGGCGGAAGGGCAATCCAGCAGGTAGGTCAACAGAACCAGGCCAGTAAAAGAAATTTCATGGCCCCAGACAGGCTGAAAGAATAGATCAGGAAAACAAAGCCAGGCTAGGGTCAGACAGAAGAGGAAGGCAGGACAGTAGAGAATCTTGGAGCCAACAGAAAAACCAAAACTGGACAACTGACAGAAAAAAACAGCTGGATGCTGAGAGCAAACAACTATCTGGCACAGAATAGCATACACAAGGGGAATAAATAGAGCAAATAAGAAGTATGGCCCCAATCCATAAATCTTTAGGGAGCTCCGCAGCGCCACAGACCTCACGCTGTGAGCGACCAAGATTATTGCCCAATCTATCGGCCATAAGATGGAGAGTTTGGTTGTGCTGGACAGGCACTTATGGCTAAACCTCCCGAACATTAATAATTTGGAGAAGGTAGTCCTTCTGAATGCCCCTATCAAATGCCATTGGGCACACCAATTATCTGATCCAGATAAACCAGATAACGCCAGTCTTTGCCAGAAAGGTCCAGCGACAAAGTCTGCACATTTTAAGGCAGGGTGTTTTGTTCCTGTCCCTCTGCCTGTTGCAGTTGACTATATCAGAAAAGGTAAATGTGTGTTATCTGTTCCACTGTTCAATAAATTAAAAAAAATCACACAAACTCTTTCCACGTCAGAGCAATTCTCCTCTTCCCAATCGCACTCACTCTCGCTTGATAATCAACGGCGAGCTGTCAAATCACGATGCGATAAACCCCGCACATTCACAAAATGCATGGACACTGTTCTCTCCCCCCTTCGGTTCAGTGGAGTGTGTGTTCTGAATTATTGAGACGATTGGCTGATTCTAACTGTAATGGTTTTTGGGCTTGAATATTAATATTTAGTATTAAAATTGAGCTTTGGTCACACGTCACTTAACATGAGTGTGAGAATATAATATACTTCCTCCCTTTCTTACGGGGCACCAGCCAGGTTTACACCTTGACAATAAAAGACAATCATGGAAGATTGTTAAATAAATCAGAATTATATAAGTGGGAGGAAGTTGTAATCTGAAGGATCTGTGAGATTACGGTTAACTTGTAGAGCCTCCTATTATCAACACCAGAACAACACAGTTGCAATAAAGGTGAATATATTGATCAAAAGATACGCAAGAGTAAAAATATCACACAATGCTATACACTACTATGCAGAATGACTAGAACCAGAGGTGGACGAAGTACACAAATCAAGTACTTGAGTAAAAGTACAGATCCGTATAATAAAATATTACTCCAGTAAAAGTAAAAGTACTCAGTTTTCAATTTTACTCGAGTGAAAGTACAAAAGTACTTGATTTTTTATGTACTTAAGTAAAAAGTACCGATAGATTAATGTTTATTTTGCAGTTTTATATAGGCTACTTTTATCATTTAATTTTATATTAGCATATATTTTTTTATAATCCTACTGCTCAAAATACCTGGGATTTTCCCAAAATAACCGATAAGAAAAGAATGAATATAATAAGGAAAATATAATTATATTTTCATTATGATTTTTTAGTGAAGTAAAAGTAAAAGTTACTCAAAATAAAACTACTCCAGTAAAGTACAGATACTTGAAAAATGTACTTAAGTACAGTAACGAAGTAAAACTACTTCGTTACTGTCCACCACTGACTAGAACTACTAAAGAATAATTGAAGTCAACAAATCAAAAATAACTACAATCTACCACATGAAAACATCAATGAAACTGAATTGATTGGGTGAAACAATAAGAGAGAGTTGTACTGTAAGCAGTCTTATAGAGAGATCAGGTATGGTTGGTCAGGACAATGGGGTTGGTAGCAAATGGGCATTTGCTGTTACTACAGATAGCCTAACGTATGTAAGATTTCTATCTGTTATACACTGACCCTGGATGAAAAGTCTCTACACAGGAAACAATCACGTATAAGCAAAAACCTAGTGCCAAGGCCTTTAGAAAGAGGTTTGGTAAGCTTATATTTACGTTCACTTTGTCGGGTGATCAGTCCGGCGATAGTGGATGTTTTCCACTGGGTGTCCTTGTGGCTTGCAGTGGGAGAAGCGTGGATTGTTCTTCAGTAGTGCTTCAGTAGTGTTCTACAGTTTTCCAGCGAACTGTAGGTCAGGCGATGGAAGACGTGCAGATTCTTTGTCAACTGAATGATGCAACTGCAGGAGTCGTGAAGGTCAGGCGTTGGTGGCCGTAACTTAAATCCCTGGCAGAGCAATGTACAGCTGAAGAATCGTGCTGAGCAGGTTTACTTGCAAAAGTATAACCATGGTTGTGCTGTGCTGTTGTCTCTTTCCTCAGGCAGAAACTCAGAACAAGGGTATGTTCACTTGGGAGAGCTTTTATTCCTTCCCATTGGGGAGGGGTTACTAATTCCCGCCTTTCCAACTGTAGTGACGTGATTGGGTCTTAGCAATCCAGGTGTCTGCCCATCACGTCCCACCTTTCCATCCTGTGGAGCTTTGTTGGCTTGTCCCAAAATATACAGTTAAATAAAACAATGTATTTAGGACCTCGGAAATACTTTATTTCTATTCCAAACCTTCCTCAAAGTCTTTGTGGCACTGTTCTGAACTCATAGAGTCGAAACTTGACTTTAAGGTATCACTCAGATGTACTTTCTGTGTCCGTGGGTGAGGTCACATTGGCTGTTATTCCATGTGCGGTTTCCACTGTGTCTGCACAGTTCCCTGGATGAATAAGAAGACATATAAGACATGTTCCTTACAGTATTCTTGTCCATTTTTGGTGGTTTCAAGCCAGTATGTGTATATAGATAATCTCTCTCTTGGGGCCTTTCTTTGTCCTTGCTGCTGACCAAAACTGGTTTGGTGGCCCTGATGGCTCAGGACGTTTGCACCCTGGCTGCAGACGCAGAGAGCAGAGGTGAACAATAGGCATTGGTGATTGGATTAGCTTGTAATTAATGGGCCGTTGATGTAGTCTCTCCTGCCCTCCACCTCTAGCAGTCTTGATTACAATGGTCCTTTTTTTGTTGTTCATAGTCCTTTCGCACCTTCTTGTCTTATCCTCCATGAGACAAAAGGATCCATGTTGTAATGTGTGGGCTTCTGGTGCAATCACGTCTGCTGTTTACTACATAACTCATTCAGAGAGCGTACTGAACAGCCACACAAGTATGATCATCAACCACTTTCAGTGCTTGGGTCTTACAATCGTTATTTTAAAAAATCGACTTCAGCCCACTCAGTGCATTCCATTCCTGAGCATTAGTCTCAGTTCACTCTTCATGTGAGCCCACCTTTTACCAGAGTGCTCATAGGCCACAACAACTTACTCGCAATGTTCAAATTAGGGAAAACCCTTCTCTCAAAGTGCTTTCAGAAAGTGCTCAGTCTGACGACAACTTCAGCAGTATGCCGTCTGAGCCTGCTTTATATGTGGCCACTTCAGGTCTGACTGAAAGCCTGTGTCCCATTTCAAGCTTAGTATATGGGTCTTCTCTGCATGTTGGTGACACGCAAATGCCTAGATGCAGTGGCCCCTTGGAGGAGCACAGCCTTGGACTGTCGAGATATGCTGTTAGGGGAGGGGGGGGGGGGGGGAGCCCAGGGAA
>NW_015557094.1:59098-66476 GCF_001515605.1 Sinocyclocheilus anshuiensis | reverse complement strand
GAGATGTGTGGGGGGGGGGGGGGGGGGGGTGTAGCCCAGGGATAAAGGAAACTTCACCCTCTGACATTGAATATGATTTGGAACATATTTGGGCCAATGGAAATAGATCTCTTTGCATCACCGGAGAATATAACTAAATGGAAGGTCTTTGAGAACTGGTGTAGCTTGCGAGAACAGGATCCTGTGAATTGCCCAATCCCAGTTATCACCTTCCACGTTCAAAGTTTATGTAGCCGCTATATTTGTTTTTCATAATGAAACTGATAATCGCCCAGCTGGCAGAAGCAATGTGGTGATTAAATTTAACCATCCTCACCTATCTACATTCCCCACCTGGGACCTGGCATTAGCTTTGAAAACCTTGATGGGCTTCACATTCAAACTGCCCTAGGCAGTCAAGCAGAAACACGTTGCAGTCGCTTTGCGCTGGTGAGTGCACCAGACAGTTGCTCACTAAGCAGTTCTTCATTTGCTTTGGCGTCCACTCTAAGGGCCAATCTGTTTCAAAACCGAGGCTATTTCACTGGATTGTGTATGCAATTGCCTGGCTTATGGCTCTCAGAACTTGGAATGCCCTATTGGGGTTCAAGCCCACTCTACAAGGGATATGGCTTCCTCATAGTCATGGGTAAGTGGAATGTCTATTGAAGACATGTGCTCTGCAGAAGGATGGGCTGCCTAACATGTTTGCCAACATTGAAGGGAACCGAAATCGAAAGGGAACAATTATGGTTACTAGATGAGGGAATGAGATATTGCATTCATGCTGTTTAACTTACACTCAGGGTCTTTTATAAGCATTCACTATTCAGTCGAAAGATAGTGAAGCAATTTTGCTCAGCGCCACATTATATAGGTACAGGGGCGAACTGCACATTTGCTGAGGGGTAAGATCAGTGTTGGCACCCCCGTATGTTCTTATTTATAGTATTTTTTGTATATTTTATATAAAATTAAAACAATATATGTAAAATTCACTTTAAAGAAGTTTTAATCATCCTGTTTACTCATTGACATGAAACAATATATTGATTTAACTTTTGTAAGACATTTTTGTCTCGTTTTGTGTTAGAAAGGCTGTATGCAAGGGAATGACAATGACCATGATTAGGGGTGGTCGATATGACCAAAATCTTATTTCACAGTATGAGAAATTTTATTTCACGATAACAATATATATCTCAATATAGCTTTCTTTATTAAAAATAAGAGAAAGAAGCAAATTACAAACACAATAGCACAAATAAATATAAAACAAACTTTTAACTTTCAGCTACAGTAGGCTACAATAGGTTTATTTAAAATGTAGTAAGAAATTTTATAGAAATTGAATGTGTATAAACAAAACACTGCATAGTCTTGACTGTATCAATCAAACATGAACTGATTCTTATTAAAGATCCAAAAGTGATTCAGTCAAGTGCAGTGAGTAATTAACATTAATAATGACAGACAGCAGCAGGTAAATTAGACTACTGTCCCTTTAAGACCAACTGCACGGATCCAATATACTGATACACATGCAGTTTTCACCCGACTATTTACGTTTATTTAACACATAACCGACTGTGTTTTGTCAACTGCCAATAAAACCTCAACAGAAGAAGAAGAACCTGTCAGGGTGGTAAGGAAGAGGAATCAGTTGCAGGGATAACAAAGATTTATTGAGTTTCAAACATAAAACAGGAGCTAAGCCACTGTCCGAGAGGGTAACCAGGAAAGATTCCAGCCAGGTCCGTGGAAGTGAATGTCAGCTCAACAGGAGGCATCTAGGAAAGGGGTTTCAGAGCAAATAGCAGAGAGTAACAGTCCAAGAGCAACGAGACAGTCCAGCTCTCCAATAAACACCAGGGGACAGAGAATGGCGACGGTGGGAGGGAGAGGGAGAGTTGTTCCTGGAGGGTGAAGGCAGAAGCCTGGCTGACTTAACTGGAATCTTCTAAGGCTGGTGGACCAGACTGATATTAGCAGAGCAGCTGGATGGATGGAACAGGAAGGGCAGGGAAGCAGGTAGAGCTGGGCAACGAGGGACGGGAGGGAGGAGGCAGGCAGTAGGGAGTCCAGCTGCCAGTGCCGATGGGGGAGCTGGGGAGCAAAAAGGGGGAAGGGGAAAAACAAAAACTAAACTAAACTAAAAGGCAGGAGCTCAAAAAAACAAGGAACTAGATAAGACAGAACTAAATCAAAAGAAAAAAACCCTAATATAAAAAGGTAAAAAAAATGGTGAATTCGGCAGGCAAAACACCATCATCACTAGGAATCGGGAATTTAGAGAAGTAGAATTCGTTTCCCCAATGGTCTCACCTCTGATTCATTCAAGTTCGTTAACTTCAACACTGTAAGGATTTCTTAATACCACAAACCACAGGACTGTGATATGCCACAGAAACAACTCATCATGAGATGACGAACCAATCTAATCAAGAGATAACACAGAGATCTTTTGTATCAGGACTACAACTTATATATACCTCGTGATGTCTTGTGACCGCCAATGAATGAACTACTACATCCAACAGGAAGAGGACGAGTAATTTAATCACACCCTCAGGCTTGCAAAACAACGGACCTAAAGAACAGTGATAATGTGATTAAATCAAACTCAGGAAACCACCGCGTGACTGTATGGACCTCCAGAAATTGCCCCTGCCTTCCTTTCTCTATTAGCAGAGGAAACGCGGAAATTGCATGGACCAAGTTTAAAAGACAACATTTAAAATCATTTAAAGTATATATTCACAAATAATATGTTTTATGTCTGATATATGTGTGATGTGTTTCCTGTAATCGGTGCAAGTTTAACCAATGTGGTATAACACCTTTTAGTAATTAAGATTATTAATGTGTATGCAAACTACCCGATATTGAGCTTGAATGAAAGCTTGTTTTATTCGCCGAACATTGGTGTTAGTGAAAATGTTATATTCTGTATCATTCTCTGGTGATAATACTTTTACCAGAAGTTATTTAAAACTTCCAGACATACTCCCCACGGGAGCATCTGACTTGTGCATGAAAAAAAGGAACCACACAGGGCGTGGCTAAGCCCCGCAGCCACCATCTGATTGGACAACGACCTGTGGGATGGACCAACATCGAGCCTGCTTAAAAGGGACACAAAGCTCTCTCGGGCTCGCTCGCTCTCTCTCTCTCAAGACATTTGGCTTTCACTTTGGTGACCGCGACAAGCGCTCCCAAGCCGTAACATCGCACAAGCGAGATTCCAGAACTCACAGAGTTCTTCCACCGAAAGGAGGAGGATCGGAAGTGGGAAAAGAAAGAGAAACCAGATTCAGCCTGACTAGCAGCCGGAAGAGAAGGCAGCGACCAGCTGACCCAACCAGCCACAGAGAACAGCACTCCTTCACCTCACTCTCAGAGAACCGTAACCTCCATAACTTCAGACGGACAAGAAATCCTACCTGAACAACCCACAAGACAGTCAGAAACTGACCCAACACCTGATGCGTCAGATCACAGCAGCGTCCAACAAACACCTGCTGACGAAACCATTCAAGTTCCTGAAAGTGCTGTCTTGGTCATCTGCCACTCCTCCGACGAACACCAGATCAGTCCTGACATCCTACCTGTCTCATCCCAAACTCCAGTCCTTCAACTTCTGGGCGACCTCATTGAGAAAGGTATAGCAAGAAAGTTTTACCTCTCCATCATCATCGAACGGCACATCAAAGTCTAAGCCCTCCTGGACACGGGAGCCGACATCACTCTAATGTTCCTTGAAGACCTTGAAGAAGTCCAAGAAAGATCAAACAGTTCTAATAGCACCCTCAAACTTCAAAGGTGCCTTGAAGCAGTTCACCCAGTATACGTCTCTCCACTCAACACGTATCTACTCCTCATTGGAAAAGACCTGCTTAATCGCTTTGAACCCTTAATTGACTTCAAGCAACTAAAGATATGGACGCAAGTCTGCGAGCCTCTACCCTTCCAGTCAGTAGACTCCAACGAGTCGCAGTGTCAGACCACAGACACCGCCGCCAATTCACTGACTGAATGTCAAATGTCAAAGCCAGGGCCAGGGCCAAGCTCAACTCCAAGCAGCAAGAACCTGGACCCTTTCCATTACAGGCGGCAGGCGCCTGACTCAGACTCAGGCCCCCTTCGAATGCCCTGTGGGCGGAGAACTCCGCTATCAGCCTGGAGCTATTCAGAGCATTGAAACAAAGACAGCAGAGCCTCCCACACGTCTCAAGACACAGCTGCTTCCCTCTCAGTCCCTGGTCGACAGCCATGGCTACCTCCAAGATCATCTGCGCTGTGGACATACGATGGAACAACAGACACCTGAGTCACTACTTCCTCGTTGTCCCCAACCCACCTCATGACATCTGCATTGGAGCAGACATCATCGTCCGGCTCAACGCCTGTGTGGACATTGTGAACGACATCATAGGGGCTCCCTGGTCACACCAACTGACCACTGCAGTCAACCTCAAGAACCTTCGGTCTGGTCAAACAATGCCAGACGCATGCGCCATGATCAGTGAACAAGAAGCTGCAATACCTGCCTACAGCAAGAGTGTCAGCGTCCGCCTCAACATGCGACCTGGCCACTCTCTCGACAGTAAGCTAGGCTTCTTCCAACCTTCCAGGACCTGCCTAAAACTAGGACTGACCTTGGAAGCCACACCTCTCATTGAAGTTTCATCTCGTGCTGTGTATGTATTGTTCAACAACTGTACGGCCAAAGACATCAACATTCCCAAAGCCAGTCACCTGGGATGGCTCATCAACCAGACGTTCCATGACTTTGAGCTAACGGTACCGGTCATAGGCAACATACCAGTCCAACTACTGTCAGATGAATATAATGACACCGTAACGTTCACAAGACCCAATGGAACCATTGCCATCATTTCTATTCTACCAGTGTTGCCAAATCCGCGATTGCCGCCGGTTGTTTTTTATGTCAGCAGGTTGAAGCGACCCCAATAACTGATATTTAGGCCCTGGAATGTGAATTGTACCTGGAGAACCCTGCCAAAAAATGTGTATTTTACCCCCCGAAGGCGATTTTTACTGGGGGACCCCCTCGGCTATTTTCAGGCTAGTTTTGAGTAGTAATTGGTTGGGTTTTGTAGCGAAAACCTGGCAACCCTGCACCAGACAGAGCTGTCGGTGAATCTTCCTATTGTAAAGTCATGCAGTGTGTAACCTCCTGTCGTCGTTCCATCGTGCAGTGTGAACACAGCAACAACTGAATGCTACCCCAGATAGTCGTTCAGTGTGAAACCAAAAAGCGATGCGACATTTTTAAAAATCGTGCAGTGTGAACTCGGCATTAGGCTCATTTAGTTGTTTTCAGCTTGTGCTAGTTCATGCGAATGTGCGGTACTTATCTGTTGTCACTGGCAGCACGCTTGTCGCTGCAATATGCTGCGGTTAGCGGGGTCTAATGTCATTTCATGCATTCTGAGTTATTTACACTGTTAAGAGTTGGATTCTTATGCGCGCGCACGCACTCAGTGACCCAAGCAAGAGCAAGACCGCGCCACTTAACGTGTTTCTTTCATGGTTACAGAAGTCATCGGCAGCACTGCAGTTACTTGCTCGAGAAGACTAGGTTGTTCGAGAGGAACTATACTAGCCTGCCTCCGGCTGGAGAGAGTAGCCGCTTGCAGTCGGGGCGAAAAAAATAAAATAAAAAAAAATGACGTAAAATCGGACACTTCTTCTCCTGGTAATGACGCTCTCGCAGTGTTTGCATACTCTATGACAGATGAAGTGAATAATACACAGACGTGTCAGAAACGTTTTCATAAATTCATAACCTCTGCAATTTTCTCTGGCATTCTGGATATTAGCTTCTGGGCCAAATCCTGACTGATGGCGACCCATTCTTGCCTTATTAGTTGTCAGAGTTGATCACAATTTGTGGGCTTCCGCTTGTCCACTCGCCTTTTGAGGACTGACCACAGGATCTCTATTGGATTGAGATCCGGGGAGTTGCCTGGCCACAGAACAATCTATTTAGTATGATAGTGATTTTATTTAGTATGATAGTGACTTGTACTCACTCATACTTTTACATGTGCTGCTGATATGATTAGTCAATTCATGTTAGCTGGTCATTTTGTGTCAGGATCAAAAAACAGTGAAAATTGTTTTGTTTTTTTGTGAAAAGTTCATTTTTTGGCCAATGAAGCTTTTAGCAATTATCTGATCACTCTACACAAAAATCTAGAAACAATGTGAACGAACTCCCCAACAGCTTAAGCAGCAAACTTTGCAAAACACAAACTTTGTCACTGCCAAAACTTTTGGCCATGACTGTACTTCTTAATACAGCGCCATCTGTTCATGAATAAGTTCAACATTAACATATGCTATTTAAATAACGTTACCAATAAAGTTGTATGCTTTTATCAGTGTTTTTTTTTTTAAACGTGACTCATATAACAGTGCGACTACACACACAAAAAAATGCTTTTACTGTTATAAAAACACAGAGTTGTGAGCATTATTGGAATTGAATTGTTAGAATAAGCACGCAACACACAACGTGCTTATCACAGAATCTAACCAACGAGAAAAAAGTGTCATATCAAGGCTTTCGCAGTACTTGACCTAGGCGGCTGGTCTCATTTTGCTCTCGCGGTACTTTGATGGCACATGTGATCGTAAGGTGGCTGCAGCGCCGATCAAAGTCGGACAAATTTTCTAACCAGAATGCATTGCTTTTGACAGGCGGCAGCTGATCTTTACGGCACCGCATGAAGTCGAACAAGCCTAATGTCTCTGAAGATGTGTGTTTTTCGATGTGAGGAAAAGATAACCTTATTCAGTGTATGTGAACAGTGGATGCAATTAGTTTTTCCATGGCAGCAACGGAGTTTCTCAAGCGCGTTTGTTTGTTCCTGTCATTTCGGTGGCAAATGTTTATAACAAGGTACATTCTGACACTGGATTTGCACATCGTTTGATACTGAAAGACGGAGTAGTCCCAGCGGTAAAAGATCCCGGTCATGACTAGGAACTGCTGTAAAACTGCATCAATGTCTATGTTTGTTGCCACTCACCCCGTAAGTCCTCGTGACTCTTCAGCTCCGCCAATGGCTCGCCTCCAGGAGCTCGGCTGTTTTCGGAGAGAATTGTAAAGCTGTATCTTTCTTTTATAAATCTGATAAAACTGAAGACTCTTTGGAGATGTGAATGATGCAATACTACACTATAGGGACTCAAGATTAACATGAGATTGGCCGAAACTGTGTGTGTTATGTCCCCTTTAACCTAGTCAGGTCGACTTTATTTTTTATAGCACTACAGCACAGATTTAAGCAACAGGAAATAATGACCATGGTGCAAACGGAATCATTTCTGCTGCGGCGCAGCTCCAAGAGAAAATGGTAAATGGTCG